>NC_085872.1:7257832-7275332 GCF_034702125.1 Engraulis encrasicolus
ACCCCTGCCCTGCCCCGTCAAAGGGCCACTCAACCCCCGTCTGCCTGTTGACGCTGTCGCCTCCACCTCCTCCACCTCCTGCTCCTCCTCCTCCTCTTCCTCTTGCCGGCTCAAACTGACATCCTCCCCCACCTCCTTTGCCGCCTGCCACGCTACCCGTCCATTACTCGACATCCGTCCATCTTACCTGCCTCGTCCTGACCAGATCTCCACACCCGTCTCCTCCAGCTACCACGCCCTCACCCACCCCACGCACTCGCACCACCCCCCACACCACCCCTGCCGTGCCCGCGTCCTCATGGCGTCCCCGAAGCTCGGCGTGTCGGCGACCACCACCACGTCCTCTCCAACCGCCTCCTCCGCCGCCCCACTGTGCCCGCCGCCCCACCACCCGCCCACCAGCAGCCCCAGCCCTGTGCCCGAGGGCGGCCCACCGAGCCCCGTGACCCCCGACCCTGTGCCCGGAGCCGTGCCCGCGGCGGCCTCCGGGGGCGGGCAGCCGCCCCGCGCCCACCTGAGCATCGCGGTGATCCTGGAGGAGCTGCACGTGCTGCAGCAGCGGCAGATCCACCAGATGCAGATGACGGAGGAGATCTGCCGGCAGGTGCTGCGGCTGGGCGGCGCGTCCTGCGCCTGGGACCCGCTGCCGCTGCTGCTGCCGCCGCTGCCCCAGCTCTGCCTGGAGGGCTCCAAGACCGCCTCCGCCTCCTCCGTGCCTTCCAGTGGGGGCGGGGGTGGTGGTGGTGATGGCAGCAACAACAGGCCGTCCCAGCAACAGGGCGCGTCCGGAGGGGGGTCTGTTGCGTCAGGCGCCTCCTCCTCTGTGCCCCCCCTGCTCGCGTGCTTCTCCTCGCTGCTTCCTCCGCAGGTGGGAGGAACCAAACCCCCGAAGCCGGCGCACCCCTTCTCCCAGGTGCTGCGGCCCCACAAAGCCCAGCTGGACAGCTCGGCCGGGGCGGCTGGGGGCGACAAACAGGTGTGCACGTCCGCTGGTGCTCGTTCGTCAAACGCTTCGTCTTCCTCCTCCTCCTCCATATTCGGTGGTTCCAACTCGGCCGGATCGGGCTACCCCTTGGCACTGGGTCTGCCGACTCGTGCAATGCTGGAAAAGTCTGCCAATGCTTTGTCTGCCAGTGCTCTCAGTAGTCTCAGCAGCCTTTGCACAACCACGCCTCCGCCATCTGATCACTCCAGCAACCCCCCGCAGTCATCCGCCCTGGGAGGAGGAGTCGGTGTCAGCTCCGCGTCCTCCTCTTCATTCCTGGGCCGCATGTCGTCGCACCACCACACCTGCCGGTTCTGCGGCAAGCAGTTCAGCAGCGACTCGTCCCTGCAGATCCACCTGCGCTCTCACACGGGCGAGCGACCCTACCAGTGCCCCGTCTGCCTGAGCCGCTTCACCACGCGCGGCAACCTCAAGGTGCACTTCCTGCGCCACCGCGAGCAGAACCCCGAGCTCTCGCTCTCCCTCCTGCCACCTGCCCTCTTCCAGGCGGCAGCAGCAGCAGCAGGGGGCGCCGCTGAGCAGAGCCAGGCCTTGAGCTCCGGTGGTGGTGGTGGAGGAGGTAGCTCTGCCATGGCTGCTCAGCGGCAGCGAAAGAGGCAGGCGGAGGACGAGCTGTTCGGCGACGCCGGCCTGGAGCTCAGCATGGCCGGGGGCAGGACCCTGTCGTCCTCGTCAGGAGGTGCAGGAGGAGGAGGAGGGATTTCCTCCCAGCACAACCCGCCCTCTTCCTTACCGCTGCCCCCGAGTGTGGACATCGCCCTCATCTCCACGGCCCACTCCCTCATACAGCTCAACCGGGCCGCCGCCGCCGCAGCTGCAGCCGCCGCCTCCATGTCCGCCACCACGTCGCACACACCGTCCTCCTCCACGGTATCCTCCTCCTCCTCCTCGGCTTCCTCCTCTCTAGCTTCCTCCCTGCTGTCTGCTCCAGCCTCCGCCTCCTCCTCCTCCATCGCCGGGCTCCTGAAAGGCGCCAAGCAGCAGCGCTTTGACGAGAACACCCCTCCGCTGCCGACGCTGATGCCCCACGCGGCCTACTCCCAGCTGGCACACCTCCCCAAGCTGCTGTTCCCTTCCGCCTCCTCCCACCACCACCCCGTCCTGGGCCTCCTCAGGGGCTCCCCAGCCGCATCCCTGGCCACGTCACAGCAGTCTTCCTCGTCCACCTCCTCTACCTCCTCCTCCTCTTCCACCGCCCAGCACCTTCAGCAGCTCAACTTCCCCTTCCCGTCGTTCCCCAAAGCCGCGGGCGCGTCTACTACTGCCGTCGCGTCCTCCTCCTCCTCCTCCCCGTCCACCTCCACCCTGACCTCGGACACCTCCAAACTGCAGAAGCTGGTGGAGAAGCTGGAGAAGGAGCGGCCAAGCCCTTCTCATTGGCTCTCCTCCGCAGCGGAGGCGCTGGGATGCAGTGGCATCGGCGGTCTAGGTGGAGGTGGCGGCGGCAGCGGTGTTGGTGTGAGTGCAACCTCAGCCTCCGGTCTCACCACCTCCAGCAGCTTCCTGAGCTCAGGTGCTTCCGGCCTCTCCCTCTCCACCACCTCCACCCCGCTTGCCTCCTCCTCCTCCTCCTCCTCCACGGTGCTAACTCCAGCCTCCACCTTCACCAGGGAGATGCTGGCCGCGCTGGGTATGGCGACCGGCAGGCCCTCTGGCTTGGCCGGTATACTGATGCCCAACCTGGGCATGATGAGTGCGGCAGCAGCCGCTGCCCTGGCGCCCAACCAGTGTGGCATCTGCCTGCGGGTGCTGAGCTGCCCGCGTGCCCTGCGTCTGCACCAGGCCACCCATCTGGGCGAGCGGCCCTTCCCCTGCAAGCTTTGCGGCCGGTCCTTCTCCACCAAGGGCAGCCTGCGGGCACACCTGGCCACGCACCACGCGCGCCCGCCCAACGCCCGTGCACAGAACTCGTGCCCGCTGTGCCAGCGCAAGTTCACCAACGCCCTGGTGCTACAGCACCACATCCGCATGCACCTTGGGGGCCAGCTGCCGCCAGAGGGAGAGGTGGAGGCGGAGGGAGAGGGCGAAGGGAACTCTGACGCCATTGCCACCGCGGAGCAGACGGCGGGGTCTTTCGCACTCTTCCAGGGGTCAGAGGTCGCTGCCACGGCGACTAGCAGCGCAGCAGCAGCGGCGGCAGATCTCCTTTCCTCCTCTGGCCTGAAGGAGTTGCAGAAGATCTCTGAGCGACGGCAGGGTGGAGAGGGCAGCGCACCCGTGGGCAGCTCCGTGCCTCTGCCAGCCGGAGGGAGCAGCGCAGCAATGTCCTTGGCCCCTGCGGGAAGCCCCAGAGCAGCGTACAGCCCTGATGCCATACCGCCCGCCGACCTTAGCCCTGACCCTACCCTCAACCCTGCCGACGACGCTCCATCGACAGCCGGCGTGGAACCGCCTGTCCTGAGTGCCAGTGTTCTTCCCCTGCCGCCACCACCATCATCCAAAGCTCTCTCCCCAACTGACCCCCAACCCCCTCCTCCTGCTGCTGCTCACGCTTCTTCTTCTTCTTCTCCAGAGCGTCTCCCCTTCGGTGACGCCTTTCTGGAGAGCTCGCTAGTGCCCCCTAGCAGCAGGAGTGCCACCTCTGCCCCGAGCTCCCCCGCGGTGACCAAAGCCAACAGCCCCTTGAGTTTCTTGGGGGGCGAAGATGACGACGCAGTGCCCACACAGAGCGAGCCCCCACAGTCCCTCCTCTCCTTGTTTCCTGCTGGCCAGACCAGGTCTGATCTGGAGAGTCTTCCGAGCAGTTCTGTCGCACAGAGCTCTTCCTTTGCACAGCCTCAGCCCCAGCTCCAGCTCCAGCACGAGCAGGGCAGTCCACCTCCACCTCCACCTTTCCCAATGATGCCAACTTCGGGCACTCCCGACCCAGCTAGCACACTGTCTGAGGACCAGGGCGCTGCCCAGGGGCCCCCAGGGGCCTGTAGCCCGGAGGACCCCAGCGAAGAGAGCGAGGCCGAGTTGCCTTCTCGTTCCACACCAAAGAGCAGCCAGATTGGCGCCTCTGCCAGCCTGGACCTGGGCAGCCAGACAGTGCCAAGTGAGGACGACGCGGAGAGAGATGGCGGCGACGTGCCCATGCACGAGGCCCCGGAGTCTCTCCTGCCAATGAGAGAGCTGAGAATGAAGGGCCTGTCGTCGTCGCCGTCTTCTGCGTCGAAGGACGAACTGAAGGATGCTGGGAAAAAAGCAGCAGCCGAGCAGGAGCCAGCGGATGCGGTGGTGTCCTTGGGCCTGGCGCCGACTCTGCCACACCCTGCCTTGCGGCCGGAGAAGAAGACGTACAGCTGCTCCGAATGTGGCAAGGAGTACGCCAGCCGCAGCGGCCTCAAGGTGAGAGAGCTGAGGGTGAAAGTGGTGCACATCCCAGGAAAAGGTGCAGGACAAAGGCTGACTGAAAGTTTGGAGTGAGGAATCTGCACACTTATAATCCTTTTTTTTATACTTTAAAGGGACACTGTTTGAGATTTTAAGTTGTTTATTCCCAGAATTCATGCTGCCCATTCACTAATGTAACCTTTTTCATGAATACTTAGCACCACCATCAAATTCTAAGTATTCATTATGACTGGAAAAATTGCACTTTTCATACATGAAAAGGGGGATCTTCTCCATGGTCCGCCATTTTGAATTTCCAAAAATAGCCATTTTTAGCTGCAAAAATGACTCTACTTGGACTATAGTAGAATATATTTGATTATTACTTAGTAAACTTTCATGTTAAGATCAAATTTGGCAATAGGCAGCCCAGTTTTAATGAGCAGCATAGTTGCAGTACCTTTTTTGACCATTTCCTGCACAGTGTCCCTTTAATGTTTTATTTCATGGCAAGATTGCATTGTGCGGACTCCTCACTACAAATGTAAGGTGAGGGAGGGCTAGGGATCCAACACCTATGGGTGTAACTCAAGAGACACTATATAAACACTATACAGTACTGTATGTAACTGTTGCGTAACAACCTAGATAAACTCTAAATAATATAAAATAATATAAAAACATTCAAAAACTAGAAATGCACTCAGAGAGTGCAGACCTCTGCCAAGGAAGCTGTTTGATAGAGCACTTCAATGGCGCTTGTAGTGCTTTAACCCCTTAGCGCAGCACCTATGTTATAACCTTACTGTCACCAAAATTGTAATGTCTATGTCTTAATCTGTTACTTAAGGCTCTCGGCACTGTCATAGCAATGTTGTTATGATGTAGTTGAGTATTTTAAGCAAATAGTGAATAGGCCCGCCGGCGACCCCATCAGCAGTAAGAGGCTACACTCTATACTTACAAACGACAAAGGTAACTGCAAGAGGCGGGTGAACAGAGAAGATCTTAGCGGTTTTAGGTGCTCCAACCACTCAAACTAATAGACTACTGTATGTAGTGTACTGCATAGACATAGTAATTACAACATATTAGTAAAGCTTCATGGTACATACATTTACCAAATCTATGCCACAACACCTGTAGGTACCTGTAGGTACCTGATACCTAAATTAACTTTATTTGTCACCAACCAAAATGGTTAGTTAATGTTAATCTTATTAGCCAAACAAACACTCACTAATGGGTGAAAGTGGCCTCTAAGTTGGTCACCAGCATTTGGCCCAGTTGACTGGTGTTCATTTAGGGCCCTGTGTAGTCATTGCACACTCATGTGTGTTGTGTGAGAGAACAAATATTTTTGCACACTCAGTGTGAAGACCACTCTCTCAATCAATCTACTACTATTGTCTGGCACCTGTGGTGTCTGGCACCCCAACCTCCAAACACTAAAGTATGTTCCCTTCTATTGTTTCGATGCCCACAGGGCCACATGAAGCACCATGGAGGAGCTGCCACCAGGCCACCGCGCGCCCCGGCCAGATCCACCCGCTTCAGCTCCGAGCGCCACGCAGCCTCCTCTTCCTCGTTATCCGCCTCTCTTCCTCCGCAGCCTTCCACCGCCACCCGCGCCTCTGTCAACTTCTGGAACCAGTACCAGGCCTTCCTTGGCACCAACACCGGCTCGGCTGCCGACGAGCTGTCTGGCTCGGGGGGCCTCGCCGGCGGGCAGGGCCAGTCGGGCTTGGAGATGCCTCAGCTATCCGACTCTCCGGTGAGGTCGCAGCTGATGATGGAGATGGGCTCCGGGATTGGGTCGCTGGAGAAGGAGGAAGATGAGGAAGTGGATGGCTGAAAAGGGAGTGGGGGCGGTGGCTGGGGTGGAGGTTAGCTGACCAATCATGCTGGTGCTTTTAACAGTTCCATGCCTTCAGACAAGACATGTGTATGTTTATTGTTTTTATGTAGTTGTACCTCTTGTCTGTCTATTTAGTAGTCGTTGAGTCATTGGCTTGACTTGTTGGTTGTTGGTCTAACGTTATGGTTGTGGTGTTGTCCATTCCTCAAAGAGGACCACTTGAAAAAAAAAATAGCTCAAATGTAGCACAGAAGACCTTTTATATTATTTGACAGCATTAAAACTATTTTGTCCCAATTTGAAAAAAAAGCTTTTTTTGAATAATAAAAAAGCACTAGAAAACCTGATAATCAGGAAAAGCACCTTCTTTTACAAAAGGGTGAAAAAAATAAGACCAGAGGAATAGATAGGAATAAAGAGGACGGGTCTCTAAACTTTGTACAAATGACCCAAGAAGGCTTTGGATATTTGTGACTGGCTCATGTAGTACTGTGCTGTTAGCTTACATTCAATGGTGCCACTATTACCTATATTTTATCCTTACACTAATAAACTAAAGAGGAAGATTCCCAGCCAGGTCTACTTGGCAGTTAATTACTAATGGTAGCCATTTGTGAATCGTTTGAATGTGATGTTTCCTATGCGGTTCCAGCAGTGCAGTATGTTGTCTGTTTTTTTGTTTTGTTTTTTCCTTCATATTTTTGTTTTGATTTCTCCACAGGAAACAGTCTTTTTTGTTACGGTTGTATTTTTTTGGAACCAGTAAATCAGACATTAGTCTGTACCTTTCGTGAGTTGTTCATTCAGTGTATGCTCAAAAACTGAAGAGAAAAATAAAAAAAGTTTGGTAACAATGCCACTAAAAGAAGTCACAGTGCATTTCCTTACAGTTGTAGTTCAAATGTCTGCTCCCAAGTAAACTAGTAAACAATTGATTGTGTCTGTGATCTGTCAAGAGAGTTTGTCCTCGTGCAAAATGCAGCTGGATATACCACTCAAATTCAACAATTTGCATTTTAATATATAATGGGTATTCGCGTGACTCTCCATGTGTTCATGTTCGTGTTTGTGTGTGTTTGTGTGTGTTTGTGTGTCCGTGTGTTTGTGTGTGTGTGTGTCCGTGTGTGTGTGTGTGTGTGTGTGTGTGTGTGTGTGTGTGTGTGTGTGTGTGTGTGTGTGCGCGCACACATGTAGCGGATATATAAAACTTGAGTGTGACTATTTCCTTCTTGTGGATATGTGGATGTATAAAGGGTGTGTGACTTTCTCTCTCTCTCTGCTTTTGTGTGCAACTTTGTGTACAACATACCCATAAAATTTTGTGTACTTGTGTATGTATGTGTGCGTGTGTGTGTGTGTTTACGCATGTGTGTGCATGTGTGTGCGTGTGTGTGTGTGTGTGTGCTTCCTGGCACACAGCTCCCTTGCAGGCCTCTCCACATCACATCCAGGCATTACTAAGGCCGGATCTGTCCTAACACAATTAACTGTCCCTGCCTTCCTTAGTGTCTGACACACCGAGTGCAGTGAAGAGGAATGGCGAGAGGAGGAGGAGGAGGAAGAGGAAGAGGGCAGCCAGATGGCCCCACACTGGCTCCTAATCTACACCGCCATGACAACCAGCTCAGCAATGCAGTGCAGTGCAGTGTGGTGTGCAACGGTGTGCTTTAGCCAGCGGTAGTGGACAGGGCCGTTGGCAGCTTTTGCCAGGCCCAGGACAAAGCCATCCGAAAGGGCAACCCAACCAATACATACAATGTAATGAGAACCCAATTCTGTGCCCCCTCCATCCCTTGGCCTGGGACGACTGTCCTCTTTGTCCACCCCTGCTGGCTACCCTGGCAGTGGATGTGGTGGTGGCTGTGGCGGTACAGTGTGTGTGTGTGTGTGTGTGTGTGTGTGTGTGTGTGTGTGTGTGTGTGTGTGTGTGTGTGTGTGTGTTGCTGTGCTTTTTGTGTGTGAGATTCTGTCCGTGGACCGGTGTTTGTTTGTGTGTGTTTGTGTTTGTTTCTGTCCGTCTATCTGTGTGTACTAGGGGGAAAGAGAATGGCTGGCTGACTGACTTGGCCTGTTCATTTCAGTCCCACAGACTTCCAATGAGCAGGTTCTTAAAGAGGACACTGTTGTGCAGTGGACAGGACACAACACTATGTTGTTCAACAGGGCCGAAAATATTTACACAAACAGTGGAGAGCCGCTGGCTAATCTGTGGCATGCCCATGTGAGAGAGCTCATGGGAACCCTGCGCTGCTTGACTTCACATTGCCACAATTCCCACAAATGGACTCGGTTGTTATGGCACATGTGCCAGGCTGGATGTCCTGTCCCACATACCAGGATGGACAGATTGTAGGTTACTTGATTCACCATAGCCTACCTATAAGCAGGACTGGGCTGGGAACAAAGAACAAAGGCCTGGCCCTCTCTAAATTAAAATGGAATGCTTTACTGTCACTATTCACACGTGGATTAATTAGAAACACTCACAAATGGTAGGAAATGCCCTGTATGCCAGATTAGTTGTTTTGGGTAGGGTGTGCACATCCAAAGTCACTTGTTGCAGGTGCCAGACTAAAGTGTTGAGGCAGTTCAAGAAGGTCGGTCTGCACACTGCGGAATAAACTCTAAAAACAATAAAGTTTATTCAATTAAAACAGCAACATTTCGATCACCCTGGATCTTCGTCAGGTATTGCAGACCTATCTTCTTGAACTGTTTGCCAGATTACCCATCAAAACCTGTCCCTGATCTATAGTATATTATAAACTATCAAGTCTCACAGAATAAAAGAAAGAGTAGTTACATATTGTTGCTAAAATATATTTCTACGGTATATCACAGTATTTCTATTTCTTCTTATAGCTAATGTGATTAAATCCAGAGACACATAATTTATAGAAAAGAGCAGTGAGTGTTAATCATTGCATTGATCATTCAATCAGCTTTCATTCTTATAACAAGAAGCCACAATATGAAACATAAATAACACATTTCCTCTAAAAAAATAAAAATAAAGGCTGACAAGAGCCTGGTATTAAAAATATGACACTCAGCATTTTTGTCTCCCATATACGGTCAGTCAGGAGCACCCAAACATTACGGTAGCTGACCGTGACAGCTAAATATATCACGGCAAAAATAGAGAAGAAAATAGGGAAAGACAGTGGTGCGGAATGAGGAGAAAGCAGATGTTCCACCAGCAGCTGACAAACGCCATCATTACAGTATGACCGGCTTCTGTCTGAGGCTTACTCACTAGAAAACCACTAGCAGCACGCTCATCCCTTAACCACAATGGTGTGACCAGTCTGTGCACAGCCACACTCAGGATCTTGTGATGTCTCTTATCCAACTGGCATTGTTGTTTTTTCAACACTTGCTTCTCCTTCTTCACAGCTGTGCAATGCAATTTTGTGGCCAGCCAAACACTGTGCTACCGGTTGCGGCCAGTTGAGGTCTCTGTTAGGCCTTCAGAAAAATGCTTCAATGGGAACGTTTCGTCGAAGTGGAAAAAATAATGCAAGATACACATGTGCAGGGCCGCCGACAGCTTTGGCTGGGACAGGGACAAAGTCCTCTGAAAGGGCCCTCACCCAATACATTCAGTGTAATGGGAACCCAATTCTGGGCCCCCCATCTCCCTGGGCCCGGGACAACTGTCCCCTTAGTCCCTCTCTGTTGGCTCCCCTGCACATGTGGCACCAGATGTTACCCAGGCTGGTGCCAGCTCATGGGTTGCCATGGATGCCACAATGAATCCCTTACTTCCCTACTTTAGCCAGCCATCCATCAGCAAGCAACGCATAAACCTCTGTGTCTTTTTCCTTTATGGGACCTTTCTTTTAGTTTCCCTCGAGTTAGTCACAGATGGCAGATCTACTTGATCGTGTGTGTGTGTGTGTGTGTGTGTGTGTGTGTGTGTGTGTGTGTGTGTGTGTGTGTGTGTGTGTGTGTGTGTGTGTGTGTGTGTGTGTGTGTGTGCGCGCGCACACGCATGTGTGTGTGTGTGTGTGTGTGTGTGTGTGTGTGTGTGTGTGTGTGTGTGTGTGTGTGTGTGTGTGTGTGTGTGTGTGTGTGTGTGTGTGTGTGTGTCCATGTCTGTCTGTGGAAATTGAAAATACTCAAATTTAATGAACGTAAAATACAAGAAGTGGGTTAGTATCTCTCTATCTCTCTCTCTCTCTCTCTCTCTCTCTCTCTCTCTATATCTCTCTCTCTGTCTCTCTCCCTCTGTGTGTGTGTGTGTGTGCGTGCGTGCGTGCGTGCGTGCGTGCGTGTGTGTGTGTGTGTGTGTGAGAGAGAGAGAGAGAGAGAGAGAGAGAGAGAGAGAGAGAGAGAGAGAGAGAGAGAGAGAGAGAGATACTAACCCACTTCTTGTATTTTACGTTCATTAAATTTGAGTATTTTCAATTTCCATTAAAAAAATGAACATCTAAGATTTACAGGTACTTTTGCAAAAGTATAAGAAAAGTCAAGGAAACATAATATTGGCTTCCACATGTTTGTGAGCACCAGCAGGAAAACTGCTCTAGTTTCAGAGAATAATGAAAAAGTTGGCCCAGCGAAGTGCTTTGTTTACAGAGTGGAGTATCGGGTTTAGTCATCCCTCACAAATGTAGGCAAGTTGGCCTTGTCCTGCCTGTAACCATGGTTATCTGCCCTAAAGTGGACTGAAACATTTGTTCGCTCTGACATCAAGTCAAGTCAAGTGTCAAGTGTACTTTATTCTCAAAAATCTGTAACAGGGTTAGTACAGAAGTTTGAAATTGCGTTTGACCAGTCTCCAATGTGCAGTTAAGTAAACATATGAATAAAACACTGACAATAACACACACACACACACACACACACACACACACACACACACACACACACACACACACACACACACACACACACACACACACACACACACACACACACACACACACACACATTGCAACACATGCACATCCGTGGATTGAAGCAAGAGCACATGTGCTTGCCGACTCCCTTCAGCATCTGCACTGCAGGGTGGGTCACTGTCCAAGAAGTATTCTTGGTATTTACTAGGCCCTCTCACACAACAGGGAGCAAGCACATTGCCCACCTGAAATGAATTAGTTTTGTTTACTTCCTCTGAACACACCCAAGGGCCCTTTTCCCTTGGCATGCAGAATACTGTGAGGATACAATCTATGAAAAATCACTATCATATAATACCAGTAATATTAAATACCCAAACAAGGCATATACAAACTATATGTTTCTTGAAAATACAAGAAAAAAACAGCATTCACACAAAAGGGCCAAATTGATATCAACAAGCATAGTTGTATGTCTGCTTCATAGTCTGGCAAACCCTAATTTAGGCAAGAGTGCCTAATAATGTTTTCATGACCAAGTGAGCCAAAAAGGTTGATATGAAGGGAGGGCCTAAACATTGAGGGGGAGGGCTCTGGTTTTCTGCAATAGGAAAACCGGTCTTCCCATGGGAGCATCAACCTACCACGTCTGCAGCTGAGAAAGGTCCAGAGAAGAGCATCAACGCAGCGAGCCATATGTCCAAAGGGGAGAACCGGGGCCAAGAACAAAAGAGAAAAGAATATTATGAAGACGGAATGAGAAGCGTCTGGGTTCGGGAACAACAAAGTGAATCAAACAAAGTGGATCCAACTTGGGCGTTTTGCGTAGTTGTCAACCCGCAATTTCTCTCCATTTAGAATAGATACAACTTCAGGGCGGCTAGATGCAGTAGTACTATTTATAAATATAGGCATATCGCAAATGCGCAAGTCCATGTTTATCCCTTAACGTGGATGCAACCCGTTAGTCGCCGCAATAACTTATTTTCTCACTACGTTTCACTGGCTGCAATGTTCTGACACTTAGCGAAAGTCATTGGACCGAGAGAAAAGTAGGTAAAAGGGAAAGCGATCGGGAGCACAGATTTATAACTTTATCATTTTGACGTCGACCAAGGAATGGCGGCCCGGAGAGACACGCTCGAGCTGTTGCTCGTGTTCGCATGCTGGCTGTGCGCGCACGCTGCTGCACCCAAGCAAGAAGTCAAACCAGAGGTAAGTTACACTACATGCTCACCCAAGCAAATTGCTCGACCACACCAGTGAAATATGAAACAGATAAGCTAACACATTGGCCACACCAATAAGACATAAATTACTGGCCCGAGTTGAGCTGCTCAGACCCTGTTTGGTTAATGGAGGAGCAGCCCATGTTAAATATTAATACGAGTTAAATGGAAACAGAGATTACAAGTCCTTCCTCACATGACTGATCTGGCACTTTAAAGTCACATTCTTGAAAGGCTGAATTGAGACTAAGTGGCCGTTGTTTGGACGTACAGATGCATTGCAAACAAAGTTAAGGACTAGACAGAACAGCTAGTGCCCTTTGGGAACTGAACTATATGTGCCATAAGTACTCGTTAGGCCCCAAGTTGTTTGGAAACAGGACTCTCCAGGGGGGCTTATTGTGAAATGAAGGTGTAGTGAGTTAAAGGCATGTAAGCAAGCCCTGGGGTTGTTTAATTCTGGGCAGTAAGATTAAAGTAGGGCACTTAAAGCTGTGGTGAGTTTGCTGGATTACATGGAATTTAGGAATCACTGAAAGCAACACTCCCCATGTAGCTCCTTTATGGAAGCAATCATCAAGTGAAGACATGGCGCAAGTCCTCTGCGTACAAGCTTGTGCAACTCTTTTTAAGTACAGCTGATTCATCTCACTATACTTTGGTTGAAAATGTTGAATATTGTCAGTGTTGTTGTCCATGTCATATTATTAAATGTATTGTGCAGAGAGAACATGTATGTTCTTTCATTGAAGCGTTTGGGTGTCACCTTCCATCTTATGCCGTATAGGACAAAGGACTGTGTTCTGTATTGCTGTCCAGCAAATGGCTGGAGGTCGGCCAAATAGTAGACAGGCAAGAGCCAACTGGTCCTCTTTGCCTGGACTCTATTGGCCTGTACTGTAGTGTCCAGTGTCGACATGTGTTCCAGGGCTTTTGGAGACGGCTCATGCAACAGATTTATTTCTGTCTATCAGGCTGGTTGGAGTAGGTGTGTTCTTAAATGTGGGGTACATTTTACAGCCGAAGTCATGAATAAATCATGTGAGTGTAAACGTTCCAGGTTAAGTGTTCAGGAAGCCCTTTTTCCTCTGGGGAGGAAAGTCTTTGCTCTACATAGAGATGGAAGGTTGAAAAGGCAAATGTGGTGGAAGACGACGAAAAAGAAGAAAAGGGAAAAGATGCTGAGGATGCATAAAAATGGGAAGACTGGAAAATGCCATGGCTTTTGTGTTGTGGTCAGCCGTGGCCAGATATGATGTGGATAGGTCTGGGGGATGGGGGTTTTCAAAAGGGATGAGGTCTGTTTTTCACTAAGAGGGAGATCTAATGGTTGACATATGTCTTGAGTTGTGCTCGAAACTGGAGGGAGGGGTTTGACAAGGCAAAGCAGGAACCCCCCACCACCACCGCCACCACCATCTCCATCTCCATCCCCAACCCCACCCCCCAACCTCAACTCCAAGCAATTCCCAGGAAGTGATCTCGTTTCGGGGGGAAGTAAACCGGCCGGTTTGCTGAGGATATCCTCACAGCTGTGCATGGCGCTGTGTCACACAATCTCAGTCTTTGGCGTCATCATTTTTTAAAGTGGATTTAGAGTAGTTATAACAATTACAATTACAACATGAGGGAGTCGGCCATAAAACCCCCCCGATGTGTTGCAATCTCATCCATAAACTTACTCATCCTCAGCTCCTCCAGAAACTCCTCCAGCCTTGCACCCCCACACCGTGGTCAACCAAATGAAACAAAAAAAAGGAAAAATAAAACAAGCAGTGAAACGCTGACTCAGTCAAAGCACACTGTATGATTGGACATGATGTCTTGGTAGGCGTAGGAGTTTATTTCTTTGCTCATCTGTTCAGTAAATATTTTGAAGAGCTCAGTGCTTGATGACGAGTTGTGTAGCAGGATGCGACCCAGCATTTTCTTCCGAAAACCACAAGGTCTGTATTTTTCCGGCCACAGGACCCTGACATCATGTCCTGTGTAGGGTTAGCACACTTTGATCTACCTGGGATTGAGAGGTGGGGGTGATGGTGCGGGGTGAGGGTGGGTGCGGGGTGATGGGAAGAGGGGGGTTTGGAGGGGTGGGATAGGATATGAGTGATGGAGGATGGAGTGATGGGTGGTGGTGCTAGTCATACTGCACAGGAAGAGTCACATCTTCTAATGCTAGCCAGTGCAATACTTAACCCTTTGAGGATTACCATCACAAATATGTGATTAGAATTTTTCCAAAATGTCGAGTTCTCATTATGATGTCATATGGACTTTGCGAGATTTTTAACACAGATTTCTATGGGAGCTGAAGAGAGATCCAGTAAAATTCTAGAAGAACTGGTGGGAAATTCTTATTGTCTGTCGGTTGGGATTAGTGCTGCATGATTAATATCATTTGGGGTCATGTTTTTGCTTGTGTCCTGTGGTAGAAAAAAAAACCTCTGACTCTGACAGGTCAGTGTTGGACACGGACAAATTATTGTTGTTAAGAGTAGAAAGAACAATAATAAAGTGTTTATAACATCACTCCGTTAGTTAATAACCATGGAGCATGCCACAGCATGCAGGGAGTGGCATCCAGGAAGGAGACACCTTGCTTTGGAATTCTGAGGTCTTTAAAGGTGTGCTGAGTGATATTTAATATTTCAAGTAGTTTATTTCCAGAATTATGCTGCCCATTCACAAATGTTACCTTTCTCACAAATACGTACCACCATCAAATTCTATGTATTTATTATGACATGGTCATTTTTCATACATGAAAAAGGGGATCTTCTCCATTGTCCACCATTTTGAATGTCCAGAAATAGACATGTTTAGCTGCAAAACTTACTGCACTTTGGTCATACCAGTGAATATTAGTTTATTACTTTGTAAATATTCATGAAAAGATTGAATTTGGCAATAAGCAGCATAGTTTCAATGAGCAGCATAGTTGCAATACCTACTCTGACCACCATCCTACACACTGTACCTTTTAAGCAAAGACTTGGCTGCAGTGGTTAATATATTGCTAATGCCAATGTGTGCGTATGTGTGTCTGTGTGTGTGTCTCTGTGTGTGTGTTTGTGTGTCTGTGTGTGTGTCTCTGTGTGTGCGCGTGCGTGTGCGTCTGTGTGTGTGTGTGTGTGTGTGTGTGGGGGGGGGTAATTGTCAGAGGAAGTCTCACGAGAGGCACAATGAGACAGCATGGTCTGCTCGGGACAGGAAGTGAGGCTAGAGAAGGAAGGAGGGAGGGGGGGAGGGAGGGAAGGGGGGGCTGGGCTGGTGTGGTATCGTGTGGTGCATGGAGGGGGGGGGTAGTGGTGCCCACACGGAGGACAGACAGGTCATTGTCGTGGCGCAGATGAGGTCATTGTGAGAATGAGAGGGTTTCAATGGGTGAGTGATGAGATCAAGCTCGCCCAGAATGACCGGAAAGGGACGCCTCTCTCTGCCGTGCCGCATCCGTCCGCTATTGCCCTCTCTCGGCCTGCCGCCTTCTGCTGCTGCCGTCTGTAAGCGGTGGCCGGGTACAGGCGCTATTGCAGTCCAGTCTAGCAGGGGAGGGTGGCAGGGTAGGACAGGCAGGAGGTGGGAGTTTGCATGTCTAGACGTCTGGTCTGGAACTGCGCTAGACACAGCGCGTGTGCCGCTCCACGGGGGCACCAGTAATTGCAAAAAATCACAGTCTTGCTAAACACTTGTTTTGTGCAATGGTCATTCGTGCACTCGGAGTGTGTCATCTTCCCAAGTGCCTTAAGGGCACGGTGGCTTGTCTGCACTGCCGTACCGTACGCACTGTGTGGAACTCCCCCAACCTATTGTGATGATGATTATGTGAATGATGTTGTTGATGTGTTTTTTATTCACATGCCTCTTGCAATGTCTGGCGTGGGCAGAGAGACCAACAGGAAACTCTACTTGAGGCACTTTTAGATTGCTTTTTTTATTGTCATGTTGGGTAGCCACCGCAGAGGCGTAAAGGGGAAATGCCTTGCTGTTTGTTGTCGGGGAGGAATTTTTCTTGCAATCATTGATTCTCAAGGCAATGGTAAGGGACTATTAGACATGTATGAGTATAAACATTGTTTTGAAGATTCAGCAGTGCATTCCAAGGTTCCAGCTCTGTGTCCCCTAAGAAACCACAAGTATGTGAGGGTGAAAACAGCAGATATAGGCAGGAGGTCCCTGGGTCTCTTAAAGCGGAGGGGGTTGTGGTCCCATCCTTTCTCTGCCTCTTTTGGAAATAACAAGATTATTGTAGATTATTGTTAAATATAAACATGCTGTGTGTGTGTGTCTGTGTGTGTGTGTGTGTGTGTGTGTGTGTGTGTGTGTGTGTGTGTGTGTGTGTGTGTGTGTGTGTGTGTGTGTGTGTGTGTGTGTGTGTGTGTTGGTTGGGTGTTTTGAGGGGGTCATCTGCTCCTGATGTGTACTGCATGTGCACATGTTAGTGATGCCATGCCAATGGTATATACAGTATGTATGGGTGTGGAGAATATGTTGTGTGTTCATTTAGCAGTTGGGCAGCTTGCATGTGAAATTGTTGATACATGTGCTAATTCAGGAGCAGTTGCATCAGGATCTCTCTCTCTCTGTCTGTCTCTCTCTGTCTCTCTCTGTGTCTCTGTCTTTCTCTCTCCCACTCTCTCTCATTCTCTTCCGTGTGCTTCTCTCTCTCTGCTTGTCTCTCTCTCTTATAGCCTGTCTCCCCCTTCTCTGTGTCTGCTTCTCCTCCCCCCCGCTCTCTCTCAACTCCTTTGGACTTGATTACTGTTGACTATTCCCTTTTTCCATTGGCCCAGAATAAGCGGGTCTCTGTCTCTCCCTCTTTCTGTCTCACTCTCTCTACTCTCTGCGTTTCTTTCCCTCTCATTCTCCTTGCATATGCCACACAAATAGAGAAAAGGGCTGTGCATGGTCAAAAGGCCCCTTATGTTTGTAGGGGAGTGCCGCATTAGGGAAAACAAACAGAAACTACACAACACCTCACTGTACAGACCTCTCTGATTAACAATCTCATTCATATTAATGGGCCAGTGACTTATTTATGCCAGGCAAAGAGTGCTCGCTCTGGCCTGCCTTGCATTGGGCAAAAACAGGAACCTCAAAAAAGTGAAAGAGTTTAGCATTGTCAGAGAGGTATTGAAGTTCTCCTCCACACCGGTCACCAAGAGCATGCCTTGCCCGTTTTGGTAAATGAGATGGCATGACGTGGACGGCCTTTGCATACCAGAATCATGATTTTTTTTGTGTGTTGAAA
>NC_085872.1:7285332-7295332 GCF_034702125.1 Engraulis encrasicolus
TAACCATTTTGACTTGCAGTGCTTACACAATGGCAAAGGGACAATGTATTTTGGGGGTACTGATGATATATGTGGGGAAGGAATTTAGTTTTGACACATGGGTAAACTGTTTTTGGAGCGATATGAGCATGTGATGAGGATCCATGAGGTTATGCTGAACCATCCAGTTTAGTTTTGACAGAAGGACTAAATGAATGCAAATGAGCCAAAGCAATTGAGAGGGATCTATGCCATTTTTATGGTACCGACTATTTATGTGGGAGAAGGATTAAGTGCTGATGCAAGAATGAGCTGTTTTGGGAGGTATATGACATTTTGCTAGTTATCTGAACTGTTTTGCAGAAGTGTAAGAATGTTTGGCCAAATGACCCAATGGTTATAGGAATGTCATCTCAGTTTCAAGAAATTAGCCAAACCAATCGAGAAAAACTGTAACATAATGTGTCCGTTCTGTTTCCTCTATCCTTCCGCAGGGTCAGGCTCTGAGGGTCACCCGCGCCACCCCGTCACTCCGCGCACACCCTATCGCACCCCACGACCCACTCACTCTCCCAGATCAGGACCTCGCTACGGCCCTGATGCCTGCGAGGGCCACTTCGACACCATAGCCATCCTGAGAGGAGAAATGTTTGTTTTTAAGGTGACTTTTTTTTACCTTACACATACATTCGTAAGTGCATATACATGAGCATGCAGCGAGTGCGTAAAGATAAACAGATATTTATGTATGTTCAGAAAAAATAGCACGAAGGCAAATATGATGTACCGGTGAATATGTACATGTTAGTGGGAATGTGTGTGTGAAGGCATGAGTGACTCGCCGCGTCTCAACAAAATGATGTGAAAGCTCCCTATACACGCCCGTATTGACAGAATCATCATTTGCATTTTTGCTGGCCGTGTGGCCTTACAGGATAAGTGGTTCTGGAGGGTGCGCAGCAACAGGGTCCTTGACGGGTACCCCATGCCCATGGGCCACTTCTTCAGAGGCCTGCCCTCCAACATCAACGCCGCGTTCGAGAGGGAGGATGGGAAATTTGTTTTCTTCAAAGGTGATATGTCGATATTGATTTGCCTCTGTGCCTTTTAACCACTAATTCTTACTTGCTGCCATGCTTTTTAAAGGTGAACCATGTAATATTTTTAATAGTTCATTTCCAGTATCCATGCTGCCCATTCACAAATGTTACATTCTTAACAAATATTCACTACCACCATCAAATCTTGAGTATTCAACATGACTGGGAAAATTGCACTTTTTACATATGAAAAGGGGGATCTTTTCCATGGTCCGGCATTTTGAATTTCCAGAAATAGATATTTTTAGCTGCAAAACTTACTGTACTTTGGTCATACTAGTAAATACTAGTTTATTACTTAGTAAATATTCATGAAAGTTTCAATGAGTAGCATAGTTGCAATACCTATTCTGGCCACAATCTTACACAGTGCACCATTAACTTGTATTGTTCACACTTGTTTTGTTTTGTTTACTGTTCTTCTACTGACTATTATGCCCTGTAAAGTGTCCTTGAGTATCTTGAAAGGCACTCCAAATAAAATGTATTATTTATTTATTTATTATTATTATTATTATTATTATTATTATTATTATAATATTGATTTTGGACAAATTAGTATATTGGTTGTATCTCAAAACAGGCCTGATATATTACTCTCCTAATTCGCCACCTCTTCATTCTCTTTCTCTCGCTCTCTCTCTCTCTAGGCGATAAATACTGGGTGTTTTCGGAGTCCCTCCTTGACGATGGCTACCCCAAGACCCTGAAGGAGATGGGCTCTGGCCTGCCGAAGGACAGGATCGATGCCGCCCTCTTCTATACCCCGACAGGCGGGACCTACTTCTTCCGTGGAAACAAGTTAGTCTCACTCTCAATCCCTCTCTCTCTCCCTCTCTCTCTCCCTCCCTCCCTCTCTCTCTCTCTCTCTCTCTCTCTCTCTCTCTCTCTCTCTCTCTCCCTCTCTCTCTCCCCACCTCTCTCTCTTTCTCTCTCTCTCTCTCTCACACACACAGACACACAAACACTCTCTCTCGCGCGCTCTCTCTCTCTCTCTTGCTTTATAATGCCCCCTTTGTGTTTTTTTTTGTCTGAAAGTCACACAGGCGCATAGTAGAAGTTGTAGGGTGGTTGGAAAGAGACAGAAGAAAAGGGGCTCATGAACAAGTTTCTCTCTGTCTTCCAGATATTATCGGTTCAATGAGGACACCAAGTCTGTGGACGCAGAGTATCCCAAGCCCATCAGCGTGTGGCAGGGAGTTCCCGAAAACCCTAAAGCCGCCTTCATGAGCAGGGACCAAGGTAATTTCCTCTCAACATGAGTGTGTGTGTGTGTGTGTGTGTGTGTGTGTGTGTGTGTGTGTGTGTGTGTGTGTGTGTGTGTGTGTGTGTGTGTGTGTGTGTGTGTGTGTGTGTGTGTGTGTGTGTGTGTGTGTGTGTGTGCGTGTGCGTGTGTCTCTCTGTGTGTGTGTGTGTGTGTGTGTGTGTGTGTGTGTGTGTGTGTGTGTGAGAGAGAGAGAGAGAGAGAGAGAGAGAGAGAGAGAGAGAGAGAGAGAGAGAGAGAGAGAGAGTGCATACTGAAAGCACAATTGAGTGAGTGCATAAGGTGCTGATTGTATTGTAAGTGCGGATGCATGTGTGGATTTTTTTTTTAATTCTGGGTCTGTGTATCAGATAATTAAATCAACAGAGACCATCTCTCTACTGCTGCTCCCTCCATCTCTCATTCCATCTCTCTCTCTCTCTCTCTCTCTCTCTCTCTCTCTCTCTCTCTCTCTCTCTCTCTCTCTCTCTCTCTCTCTCTCTCTCTCTCTCTCCTCACACACACACACACACACACACACACACACACACACACACACACACACACACACACACACACACACACACACACACACACACACACACACACACACACACACACACACACAGATACCGCCTACATGCACCACTCCTTGTCTATGTCTCCCAAGGACCCATGCAAACACAGACAGACTCTTGCTGCAAGGCAGGGCAGGGCAGGGCTCCATCCTCCCACCTCTGCCTGCTGCTGCATCTACTCATTACCAGATGCTGCCATGTATATAATATATATATAATACAATATGCTACAACAATACGGTATATTGTATAGTATAGTATATACACACACATGCATGCACACACATGCAAGCGCGCGCACACACGCACGCACACACGTACACACACACACACACACACACATACACACACCGTACGTATATGTACTATCGTCCTTGAGGCCTAGCCTTCACCTCCCCACCCCCTGTCCTCCAAATTCCCCTAGCCTAGTAAAACGACCTTGGATTCCATTAAAGGTGCTTTAAAAAAGTCATGAGTATTAAGTTATTATTTAAACATATATATATAATAAAAAAAAAACATCACATACAGTACGCCAGTGGATGCAGCCTTCAAGCATGTCTACAGGCTAAATTAAAGGCAAAAAAACAAAAAGAGCTTTTGTGTCTAGACCCTCCCAGTTTCCTCAAAGGACAGACAAGGCACCTAAATAGCAGGCTTGCCCGGGCCAAAGGCTTTATGGACACAAACCTTTGTTTGTTCAGTGTAAATAAGGCCCAGCAGGTGGAAAAGAAGAGAGCACTAAATAACTACAAAGCCAAACGAGCGGTTAAACAGGCAAGGCATGGCTTCATAGAGCGAGGGCACTCAGGTGTGGGTAGGGCTAAATCCTGTGCAGGGCCAGTGAGGTGGGAAGGAAGAAGTTTACATTGATTCATTTCACCATATCATCGTGTCGGCGTCTCACAAACTATTTACATTTACAGACAAAGTCTCTTTCCTCTCAATAAAAAGCTACTCTGTTTACAAAGAAACGGGGATCGGGTGATTCGCTAGTCTCGCTAGTCTTCGCTAGTCTCACTTGATTTACGTTTATCTTCCCAGCACTCAAGTCACATGACCAAGGCTACCAGCCCAGCGAATCAGGGACGAGTACGTCTTAGTGATGTTGTCCAACCAGGACGAGTAGCACGAGCTCAGCACGAGCTCAGTGCTGCGTATCCTCGTTTCTCAGCATTTCTCGATCGGCATCGTATGCGAATGCTTACGTGGGCTCCGTCGTCTTTGAATCCTTCCACCTATGAAGTCATATTCCAGTTTTTTACTGTAAATGGACAGAGCATTCGCAATAGAAATTATATAGAAACAGATTCATCTTTAGAAATTAGAAATACAAAGGAATTGAAATGATGTCTCGCAGGACATTTCTTTTTCAACAAAATACAAAACTAATGTAAAGTAGCCTAATATGTTAAGTGCACAGATGCAACAAGGTACAACAAGTAACAACAAATCCTGTTACAGTAATAAGGGTTAGGGGGCTGGAGAGCATTGGTGCTTTTACTACCCTCCCCCTTCCTTCCTTCCAACCAGGAACCTGCAGCGCCAGCTGCCTGATGCCACAAATAATTGACTTTGTATTGGGTCGCTGGCCAACAAAAGCGATTTGGGCGACTTGAGGCGATTTGAGCGACAATTTGTACAAAGCGGATTCCAAAAAAGTTGGGACACTTGGTATTTTGTGAATAAAATCAAAATGCTGGCATTTTCAAAACATTCAATCCATGCATAAGATGCACAATGGCACAAGGTCAACATAGGAACAGTTAAAATGAGGCAAAAGCATTGTTTTGAGGGAAATATGTGGTCATTTAAGATTCGACCCATGCAACAAATCTCAAAAAACTTGGGACAGGGCCAAAAAATGTTGTAATAGTTGGATAATTCTAAAAATAACACAAGGAGGAATATTTTGAAAGGAACTATATTGACTGCCAACATGAATGCACAAATAAAATATCACCACAGAGAGGCTGTGGCACTCTGTAGCGCAGATTTTGAGGGACTTATTACTGATCTATTACACAGAAAGACTGAATTATCAAAATTGCAGGCATATAAGGCTTATTTCTGTAATGTAGAGTGCTGTGAAATCATTGCACGAGTTATGAGATCATGACAAACCCATCAGCAATAAGCAAACTATGTTGACACTCCAACAATGACAGCTGTTGAAAAATGACCATAAACACAACACTTGATTAAGGCACATGATGCAGACATTAAACAGTGTTGCAAGTGACAAAGTTCATTCTAGATGGACCTAGGATACACATGAAACTGTCCTCTGATTACAGAATGGAAAATATTTCATTCTTTTTTAAAATCATGGAGTCATGCACCCTCCAGGTTATGAAGAAAATGAATACTTCAGCTTGATTTAGTGGTCAGTCTGAAAGACAGCATATATGATGGTAAAGGGGTGCATAGATGCCTTGGTTATGGTCTTCTTACTCATGTAGAGCATTAAAATGAGGGCTGAATTATATATTCAGACTTTAAACAGCATACATAGCTACCAAGGCATTATATTGTGGAGCACAGCCTTTAGATATTGCCCCATAATGATGGCAAATTTCAATCTCTACTATGTTCCAACAGTGTGGTTCCATCATAAGAGTAAACAGGTGACAAAATTGTTTTCTTGCAGTCAGGATATACCACATATTAAGCATAACAAGAAGGTAAACAAGTCGAAGAACACACCTATCAGTTGAGCTGCTGAAATCATGTCTCGCACATCAAAATATCTATTTTTTTTAATAAAATCATCCCATCAGTCAAAGTATTTAAATGTTAAGTCTCCTCCCTTGTGTTGTGTTTAGTCTTATCCAACATAAAAAGCATTTTACTGGCCCTGTCCCAACTTTTTTGGAATTTGTTGCGAGGGTGAAATTTTAAATGATCACATAATCACCGCAAAACAATCATTCTGCTTGGCTTTAACAACTGATATGTTGTCTGTACACAATGCTCTACCTTATTAACATATTGAATGTTTTGAAAATGCCAGCATTTTGATTTTATTCACAAAATACCAAGTGTCCCAACTTTTTTGGAATCCGCTTTGTAGTTGGATTTCAGATTATGCAAATGAGCTATGATGCGGTTCGGCGACAGACACCACAGCCAAGTGGAATGTCGGAATGCTTGCATTCTAATTTTACATACCGGGCATACCCTGTCTCTTCTATCGCTCATATCGCTTTTGTCCTCAGTTAACACACATCTCGCCCATCGTTATTACACAGTAGTACACACTATTAGTATTATCAACAGTACTAATATCCTATAATCTCAAATTGCCCCCCTTCTTTCTTCAGTGTGTGGTCTCACCTTTTATTATAGACTTATCATAGACTTTATTATGGGCTTGATACAGTAAAAAATGGATTGTCCCATAATCTGAATTTGTGTCCCCTCCTCTCTCCTTCTTTCCAATCTGTCAAGTCAGGTCAAGTGTACTTTATTGTCAAAAATCCATGTAACAGGGATAACACAGAAGTTTAAAATTTCATTTCAATCTGTGCCCCCAGGTTACACATACTTCTACAAGGCCAACAAGTACTGGAAGTTCAACAACCAGCAGCTGCGCGTGGAGCCCGGCTACCCCAAGTCTGCCCTGAGGGACTGGATGGGCTGCCCGGATGAGGACCCCAAGACCGGCGGCGGAGACGGAGGCCGAGGACGCGGGCGCGACGAGGACAAGACCCCGAAGGAGGACAAGCCCGACAGGAGAACGCCCTACCACGACCCCGACCAGGACACGGACGTGGACGAGACCCTGGACGAGGAGGAGACCAAGACGAAGACGACGGAGAAGGAGACGGTGATCATCATCCAAGAGGCGGCTGACAGCGGGGCCGGGGCCATCGCCGTGGCGTTACCCCTGATGCTGCTGGTGTGTGTCATCCTCACGCTGGGGGTGCTGCTGTTCTTCCGCTCGTACGGCTACCCGCGACGCCTGCTCTACTGCCAGCGCTCCCTCTTGGACAAGGTCTAAAACAGGAGGAGACGGGGGAGCCGAGAGAGAAAGACAGAGAGAAGAAGATAGAGAGAGCAGAGAAAGGAGAAGGAGAAGAGAGGTTGAAGAGGAAGAGAGAGAAAAGGTAGAAAAGAGGAGGGGTGAGAGCTCGATGGAGAAGAGAAGAAAAAGGTGACCGAATATCTATGCCTGTGGCAATAAAGTAGCTAGCTATTAAAACTGATGTCTGAATATGAATTTGAATCTGAAATAATTTTTGAAAATGGGGGCCAAGCAAAGTTATACACTCTAACCACCAACACAAGCTCTGCTCAGAATCACAGACACACATCAAAATGGTACAAAAAGAAGAATGATCAAAATTAAAGAAAAAAATGGTTTGTGTTTTTGGGCATTTCCATTGTACTTATTGCACTTGTATTATGCTAATTTCGCCTTGGCTAAGACCACAGGCAGATGTTTCCCTCTATCCTTTCTTCCTCTTCTTTGATCTCTCTCCCCTCCTCTCTTCCAGCCTTTGCCCTTTCTGAGTGTAGTTGACTCCAGCTGATCGCTGTTTGTTTAGCCTTTTTTATAGTTGCTGTTGTTGTTGTTGTTGTTGTTTGTTTGTTTGTTTGTTTTTCATTGTGAACTGTATCCACGACTACAAGCCCACAGCCATCAGTCTCCAGTATTACAAGCATGTTGTTCGAAAGGGGAAACTTTAATCCAAATGGAGACGTCGCCTATTGCAGTGAGCCCAATGGAGAAAGCCACATATGCATTGCAATTCGTCCTTGATTTTAACTGTGGGTCCACAGACATCAATTTCTTGCACATTTTACATACCGTAAGGTCTCTCTCACACACACACACACACAGACACACACACTCCCACACACATACGCACACACGTGGACACACAGATATGTATCACAGGGGAGTGTATGTTCTGTTGAACAATCAAAAACAAAGAACCCAGAGCCAGTATTGTGTCTCCTGCCCCAGCCCATGTCTTTCTACACTAAATGCTGAAATGTTTGTTCTGTGTGCAGTAATAGCCAATAATATTGTACTGTAAAGTTAATTCCTATTATATTATAAATGATAATGTCATTATGATGACAATTATTATTATTGTTGTTGTTGTTGCTCTCCTTGTAAAGACTGTTGTTAACATTGCAATTAAATAATGTCCTGCTGGACAGGCAAGTATGAAGTGGCCTTTATTTTGGGAAGTGAAGGGGGGGGGATTTATTTTGAAATCTGTTTTTTTTACATCTCAAAAATAAATTAAAAGTATGAAAATAACTTCTGTTATTGCTCTTGTTTACAGTTCTTCAGACTAATGGTGCTTTTTTCTAAGGGGATTTTTTTTATTTAAGTTTAAGACAATAATAATGGTAATAATTTTGATGATAATGATTAATTATCTAAACAAACCTAAAACAGCACTATTGTCCTTGTCATTTTTGGGTTGATCTTTTTTTATATTTCCTGAACCAAAAATAAAATATTTTTTAAATGTCATGTGTTGTCATACCTTATTGCTACCGTCACGTGACGGAGCACAGTGAGCTGCGGAGACACAGACACTCCACAAACAACAGAGGCCTGATTTATAGCCAGTCTCCGGTCTACACTGGAGGGGGATGTGTATGTGAGTGTTTTTTATGTCTCGGCGCTGTTCAGTAGATTGATGGGGTATGCAGTGTCATTCCTGATCCCTTGCTCAAAAGGATCAACATAACGTGCTGATCACACATCCAGAGCTATACTGATGGCAACAAACATGTATTGCTGTTGTTGTTGATATTTTTGTTATTACCTCCACCAAGGAGGCTATGTTTTCGGTCACATTGTTTTGTCTGTTTGTTGGTTTATCTGTCAGCAGGATAACTCAAAAAGTGAATGGATTTTGATTTTTTTTTAAATGTTGGAAATGACAAAAGGAACACGTGATTCAATTTTGGTGGTGATCCGGGTCATGATTCAGAACCAGGATTTAAAAAAAAAAAAAAATCTTTGTGGGATAGGGCGAATTTTGACATTCCAGTGTCTAACTCCTCAAAAACAAGACAGAAAGACTTGAAAAGTCTTCTATTATGTTATAGGCCTAGGATCCCACAGTGTGTAGATGTTATGGAGTCAGTGACCCCATGCCCTTGGTGGAGGCTTGTACTCTCTGAGTGCTTCTAGTTATTATTATTACTATTATGATGTATGATATACGTATGTGTGCCATGCTCCAGTGGCAATGGTGTTATCTTAACCTAATTCCAAGCTACACTGCACTTCCTGTAGTGCCTTTGGGCTTGGTGTGGAGAGCCCCAAAGTATCATTTTGGACCCCACAACACACACCAAACATACATATACTGCATATGCACACATATGTGCACAATCATACACACACTGCACACACCAAAAGCGAACTGTAGCTAAGAACACGCGTGCGCACGCACGCACGCACACACACACACACACAAACACACACACACCAAAAGCGAGATGTAAGCCAAGAACACATATGCACACACACATCAAAAGCAAGATGTAGGCCTTAATAACAAAGACCAATGCAAAATGTAGACCTCGACAAACTCTATCCGTTGCTCTTTCATTTTCTGTCTTTCTCTCTGACTGTGGAGTGAGGCAGCTCCGAAAAGTGGGTTGGAAAAAGCACACTGGATCCAAGGATTTAAGTGAAAGCAGGAGCGATGATGATGATTTTGTAAACCCTTTGGCACACCGTGCAGGAAAACATATCTACGCTATACTGTGCAAATGAGAGCAAGCCCTTTGGGATAATCACATTTCCAGAACCAAGCAAGATGGAAAAAAAGAAGAGTCTCCCTCTCTCCACGCCAGAGAGGCGTGTTTATTTATGGTGTTGCTAACGCAGCCTATGTCACTCGGCACTGCGCCGTCCTGTGTAGATGGTCATGGTTGTCAATAGCTTGATTGCGTATGTGCTGAAAGTGGTCCAGGGCCATCACGAGTTAATCAGCTAAGTGCATGTAGCAGTCACCCCTGGTCGTTGCCGTTGTCCCCAAACTAAATATATTACATTAGCATTTCCATCTGCTGTTTGTTGCTATTGAGGCCTGGGGGAGGCAAGCGTTGGCTGGGCTGCA
>NC_085872.1:7302832-7522832 GCF_034702125.1 Engraulis encrasicolus
CACAGGGGTTCTGTTACAGCATGGACACACACACACACACACACACACACACACACACACACACACACACACACACACACACACACACACACACACACACACACACACACACACACACACACACACACACACACACACACACACGATCACCCCCAACCCCCCGCCTTAATCTCGCTCTCCAGAAAGTACAGGCCTCCACAAAATGGTTATTTGATCTCTGAGTCGTGCTGATACGCCTCTCTCTTAAGTGCCTCTCTGCCTTTGATGCTCTTGATGAGTTGGGATATGGACAAGCAAAATCCAATAACAGTGCCTATGTGGGGGGTTGGGAGGCAGAGGACACCAGTCAGGCTCATCTGCAAAGGGCCTGGTGGTGGTGACTATCTAGCCGAAAGAGGAGGGGAGAGACCATTACTGAGATTGTTGCCGGGGAGAAATTACAGCCGGGATACGGAAGGAGAGAGAACGAGGGAGGCGAGGAAGGCAGGCAGGCAGGCAAAAGAGGGTCGACCCAGTTCAGCTGCCCTGTCGAACGTAACGTTGCATCAGGTCGGAAAAATGCTCAACTCAGCCACCACGTCTGTAATTACAGAGCTGCTCTGCTGAGCTCGACGGGAAGACGAGGCCGTCAAGGAGGAGCTGGAGCAGGAGGGAGAGCAGAGAACAAGGGAAAAGTCCCACCCTCAAGCTAAACAGGGACCAAAATGGCAGTCAGACATCCAGGCCATGGTCCCAATGTTACCTGTGTGTATGCAATGTGGTGTGAGTGTGTGTGTAATTTGCCAGGAGCAGGAACTGGAGAGGGGAACAAGGGAAAAGGGCACTCACTGGTGGTGGTGTCTGTGGCGGAGGTGTGCAGCACAATGGGTACAAGACCTACTTTCCGTAGTCAGGAAAAGGGCACGCTGGGGCCACCAAGATACCCTTTCACAGGCCATTGACCTGTTACGGTGATTAAATGGCATATCAAACCAACCAAAGAAAAATGGGTTGTTCTGTCTGCCCCAACACGTACAGAAAAGGTTTTTTTTTTTTCCTGCCTCCCCCACCTCGACCAAGATGTTGTAGACACCTGTGATAGCTCAGTCATGGCGCGAGAGTGGAGGGGGTGGGTTGTATTGGGTTACAAATCATAAACACTCAAATTCTGAAAATGTGGCTGCACTTGGTATTGCAAGATTCTTGAGAGGAGAAAATGGAATCGGAAACACATTTTGACTACACTGCCTCCCTGTGGCCATTCTAAAGTATTGGCAGTAGGCAGTGGTCAAGTTGTAAAATGAAACCAGGATGGATGGTCAGATATGGATTCTGATTATTTGGGGTTCGGGGGGTTTCTCCCCCGAGACACTTTTGAAAAAGTAGTTGTTGAAAGTGAAATTTTAACACAATATGTGAAGAAAGGATGCCTGCTTTAGAGGGGGATGATTTTTGACCATTGTCATTGAGGGGGATGATTTTAGACCATTTTCACTTACAAACAATAAATCAGCAGACAGTAGAATGGGTAAGCAAGCACAATGCAGTGGTGGGTACTTTGGGGGGAATTAACTAATGTATAGATCAGTCACTTGCCATAGAGGCAGGTATATAAAGCATAGCTCCGGGGACTACACATGGCATAAAAAAAGACTTAAGACTTAAGAATTCAGTTTTCAAGCACCTTCAAGCACCAAATTTTCAGTTTTCCAGCACCCTTAAATAACTCGTGGGAAGGGCGCGTGGGGGTCCTCCCCCAGAATTGTGTGTTTTTAAGATGCAATCTCCTGCATTCTAATTAATTTTAAGTTGTCGAATGGCAAATCCCATCTGACATCTGACTCCCTCAGATTTTTGATGTACCTGAACAATTTATTTCTATTATTTGGCTTACTGAATTTGACTTTTGACACACATTTCAAGCACCTCAAACATTCAAGCATTTTCACAACCTTGAAAAACACTTAATTGAAATTCAAGCATTTTCAAGGAATTCAAGCACCAGTGGGAACCCTGTACACACCTCAGCAGGACTCTCCTCAATCCTGCCCCTGTAAACCTCCTGTTGCTCTGAGCTCTGCCATTCCAAGATCCCCAAGTTTGGTGCGGCGACAGCCAGGCTTGTTTCAAACAACACAAACAAAGGAACATCAGGTTCAGATCTTAAACATAACCTTTATTATTTTGTACATTCAGCACTTACAGGAGTAACCAAAAAATAAAAATAATAAAAACAAGAAACAGAGCAAAATCAGTTAAAATCTTTGTTAAACTACGAACGAAATAATGAGTAACCAAGAAAAGAAAAAACAAAACAAAACAAAAAAACACAAAAAAGGGAAAATAAGAATATTGAACCAGATGTGTGTGGAGGTTAATACTCTCTCTCTCTCCATGCAATGGCAGCAGTTCAGGACTGCTCGAGGAAGCACAGAGAGAAGAGACCGGGGGGGTTTGCGTCACAAACTGACGACGCACACGGATGAAACACCAAGGTGCTCTCTTTTCGGAAGCCGTACGCCCTATGATTTTGGAGCTGGGGTGGAGTGGGGCAGAGCAGGGCAGAGCGGGGCAGGGCGGGGCATGTGAGTGTGGGAGCGGGACGGAGGGGAAAAGGCTGCCTTTTCTGGGCCAAGGCCACGCCAAGTGTCAGCTAAACACACAGGCGGATGTGAGAGCTTGTCAAGCTGTCGGGAATACAGTAAAGGAAGGACTGTAATGAAGCAACACGTGCGTCCAGGCACACACACACACACACACAGACACACCCATAAGCACGCACGCGCACACACACACACACACACACACTCACAACTCCACAGAGACGATTAAAAAATAGAAGGGACGGGGACCGTGACAAGAGGGCTTTTAAAACACTGTCTGAGACCGCCATGGAAACCGAAGATACATTAGGGACAGGGTGTGGAGACTGGAGGGTACAGTATTTGGGGGGGTTGGGGGGGCATGGGACGTCAGCAAAGTCAACCCAACAAACATCAAAAGGCCAAAAAACACTGAGGGGTAGAATATACACCAGAAGTCCCACCCTCAGGCTAAACAGAGACCAAGATGGCAGACAGACATCCTGGTCATGGTCCCAATGTTACCTGTGTGTATGCAATGTGGTGTGTGTGTGTGTGTGTGTGTGTGTGTGTGTGTGTGTGTGTGTGTGTGTGTGTGTGTGTGTGTGTGTGTGTGTTTCAACAGGTGGGAATAGGTTGGTCCTTAAGTGGGTGGGGTGGGGGACAGGCCTGGGGGTGCGTAGTACACCATGGACTAACAAGTGGGTTCTGTTCTTTTCTTTTTTCTTTCCTCAGCGTCTCCGATCTCTGCCTGAGGGGCCGCTGCGACTGCGGGATCTTCTGTTGCTGCTTCCACCTCTGCCTCCTCCTCCTCCGCTGGTTCCGGACGGCCGTCGGTAGCCGTCCTTCCTCTTGTCCGCCTCGCGGTCCCTTTCCCGGTCTCGCCCTCCTCCTCCCCCCCGCTCCCGGTCCCTCTCCCTGTCTCTATCGCGCTCTCTGTCCCTAGCTCTGTCTCTGTCGGTGTTGCCTCCGTCACCGCCGTCGCCACCTGTTCCCGCACCGCCGGCTGCCGGTTTTGTTCTGTTCCGGCGCTCTTCCTCGCGCTTCCGCTCCTCTTCAACCTCCTCCTCTTCCATCTCCTTCCTCCTCCTCTCGCGCTCCTTTGCACGTTCGGCACGAGCCGCATCTCTTTGAGCAGCCTGAAAGACAGCGGGGGCATCAACAGGGCAGAGATGAAAGATCAGACATGTCAGACATGTTCATTTGTAGCCCAGCAGATGGATTTCCCAACATAATCAAAAGCATTTAAGTCCATCTTTTTGATTTGTTGTTTATTTGGCAGTGCATTTGGCAATGCTTTGTACATCATTACAAACATGACATGGCAAGGCCAGGACTTGTAGTTGCGAATACATAGAAGGTTTATAGCCAGATGGCAAATGTGCCACCCCAGTCCCGGATCAGGCTACCAATTACAATTAAGAATAACATACTACATAGGAAAAGAATTACGTGTGATCTTAAAACGCGCTTCCATAGCATCAAAACAAAAGGAAAAACTCTCATGGGCAGTCATGGGCCTCACCTGTTCCTCGTTGAGCGGAAGCCAGTATATACACGGGGCTGCTTTGGTTTTGCAAAACAAGTCGTCCAGCAGTTTGGCAGGGGGCTCCTCTGGGGCTTTCTCTGCAACACAGGAAATAGGAAGACATTTACAACGTGGACACAAACACACACACACACACACACACACACACACACACACACACACACACACACACACACACACACACACACACACACACACACACACACACACACACACACACCCACACATCTGGGTGGACATTTACGTCAGGGCTCATGTACACACAACTTGATCTATCTTGAGGGATAATGGGGCATAACAGTACGAGTGCATGCTAGAACAAGCAATCTTGTACACACAAAACTACACGTGTGAGCGCATATTTTTCAGTGGGTTGACGCAAGCAGTCAGTCTTTGCACTGAAAGGCAAAATTTCTCAAAAGAAATCAAATTAATTAATTGCGCTCCATTTTGCCCCTAAAAACAGAAATCAAAATGTAAAACCTTATCAGCCTACACACAGCTTTAGACTTCAGTTTTACACAGCTTTAAAGTTTTCCCACCTCAAGTAGGAACCACTGAACATACCAAGATACACACATGCATCCTACACTTCCAACAGTAGAAACTATTAACATGGGGTTCTTTCAATGATCCAACCTCCCATCCTCCCTTGAGCTTGTGGCCTTGTGATGATGTCGCAAGAGGTCATTGACGGCGGAAGTTTAATTCAATACCTCACAACAAAGTCAGTTGGAAAGGTCAGTTTCTCATTTGCTTTCAGGATGTTGAATGGGGAAAAGTTCACCAAAAGTTATTGTGTCTAAGCTGACAGCAGGGAAACCTCATTGCTTTCTCCACTGAGGCGGGGTGTCAGTGAAGTGCAGGGCCACAAGTACAGGACGAGGACGAGGACGGGAGTTAGGATAACGGAACGTACCCATGGAGACGCACAACAACGTTCTTCAACGTTCTTCTCTTCTTTATCAACCTCACCTTTCTTTTCGGTCTTTCTCTCCTTGCTCTTGCCGCGCTCCTTTCGTCGCCTCTCCCGGTCACGAGAGCGTGATCGGCGTGCGCCGGCCTCCCTCTCCTCTCCGGGCCGGCTGAAGTCGCGCACCTTGTCTCGATCCCACTCCCGCTCCGCACGTGTCCGTTCCCGGCGCTCCATCTCCCGCTCGCGTTCGGCCCACTGGTCACGTTCCGGCAGGAGGGGAGGGGGTACGCCAGGGCCACGTGGTCGAGCACCGCCCGCCGCCGCAGCTGTTGCCGTGGCAGTATTGGGCGCCACCCCTGCCCCTCGGTCGTCCTCGTTAACTCTGTCGGTCAGGAGGAGCCCCCCACGGTGGAAGTCCAGCTACAGGTACACAAAAGCAGGCAGGCAGGCGCACGCAAAAAGGTTATCCGTGGACCTGGTATTAGTCTCCTGCAGTCACGTCAAACAAGTTCTGAGGCGAAGCAGGCATATTCAACTAACGGGTTCATGCAGAAAACAGTGGCCTGTATGTACACTATGTGTCTAGGTCGATTATAAGTAGCTTTGGCTAAAAAGTGTCTGCCAAATGTAATGTAATATAATGTCTATGCCAACAGATACAAGTTACACTTGTTTCGAATCCATTGAATTGACATGTGAAAAAGGGCCATTACAGTGAATACAACTCCATATTGGACCAAAAACACACACAAAAATGTTTAAACAGTACAGGCACATGTAAGATGCAAACAGCTATCAAAGTGTTTTACCTCCTCCTGGAGGCTGAAGTCAACAGAGAGGAATTTGGGGTTGCTCTGAGGCCACTTCACCCCGTGGAGTGCGGCCCGCGTGGCCACCGCCTCGTCTACAGTTGCATACTGCAGAGACAAACAACAACACATTGTTAATGTGAACATTATCCGATTGCTGGAGGAATGGATTAGTGCATCTATACAAGGGCTCCACAGACCCCTTGGAGGCATTGGGGAGCCCTAGGGAGGCAAATTGAGAATGATACAGCTAGGGGGTGTGCTCAATTGCCATTGGGGTGAATTGGTCGTTTTTTTAAATGCTAAGGTGGGTGTTGGCAGGCTTATGATGAAATCAAGGGTGCATTAGGAGGCTTATGATGAGGACGAGACGGCATTTGTTCAGAAAAGGCTGAGAACCAATGGTATAGAATGTCATTTTACCCAATTCTACTCTCATACATTTGCAAGGTCTAATTGAATCGCATTACACTACATTTTTTGGTAGCATTTTGGGGTTTAGGACCCCTCAATGGCAAGTAACGTATAAAAAAGGCACACTCTCCAACTTATATTGGCATTCATTTGCGGTCTTAAAAACAGAGGGGTGTTGTTACCGTGACAAAGCAGTGGGACTTGATCTTGTCTATCCAGAAGCCTTCCTCCACAACGGCACCTGTACGGTTGAGGAGCTCCTTCAGCTGCCCAAGAGTGAAGGGCCGAACCTGAGGCACGCAAACGCACACACACACCGTGTGAGTGAAATGCAAAATATTCACAGCACATGCCACTTCAGAGTTGCTTCGTAGCCTTTCTCCAGGTAACTGAAATCTTATGCAATCCAAGACAAACAGTCTGATGAAACCAACATGTAAGCAGTCGAGAAAAAAACTGACTCAAATATCTGAATCTGGGAGCGCTAGGCGTGCATGCCCATGAGGACCCAGATTGGGGGGCTATCTCCCATTACTTTCCTGTCACCATCTTTTTTTCCCCTCAAAGGGGCATTTTTGCCTCTATTTCGATTGGACTGTTTGAGAGGCGACAGGAAGTGAGTGGGAGGGGGCAAATGACCGAGGTCGGAATCAAACCCGGGTCACCAGCGTAGCAACCCAGTGCCCTACCATTAAGCCACAGCATTAGCCTGATAAACCAGACTAAATGTGGATGTCTAATTTAGTCTGGCCTCGATGCATAATACATCCGAAGATTGTTGATGAGAACAACCTTCCCTCAAAACCCTGCCCGCTTTGATTCAAAACACATCTTTGCGTTGTAATTGGTTTGCCAGATTCATGGCATTCTGGCTTCATTGAATCATTATGCGAGGCCAGACCCACCCGTAGACAAAACATTTTGCCGTCCAGCGGGTGGCGCTGGTTCACCAGGCTACCACAGCAGGGCTTTCCTGTCACCATCTTAAAGTTAATCTTAACCATCCAAATAAAGGCTGTAAATCTCCAAACCAAATACAAATGGAAAAAATAGATGGTTTGCAACAGAGGGCCACAGCCAGCTGAACAGATTTGCATACATGTGTGGGTGTCTCACCAAATTGCAGATGTGGATGATGTTGGAGACTCGTCCCCGGGGTGGCGAGGCTTGCCTAGCGGCGCGGACAGGGTCGTCGATGGTTACGCTCACTCCAGACTTCTGCTGGCTGATGGAACGGCGGACCAAAGCATCGCTGGGCATCACTACGCCACAGAGGAATGGAGGATTCATTGTTTACATTTATTGCCTGTTCAGCAGCTCTGGCTACATCATGGCCAATACAGATAAAAAAATATGCACATGGCATTTACAGAACCAACAACAAAAGAAAGAGATTAAATACATTTTTTTTTTAACATCAATACATGCTAAAAAGTTCAAAAGAAGGAAGATGGGATATTTTTGAAGTGTACCCTGCTCCTAGCCTATTCTAAACTAGTGTTAATGCAAGACTTCCCCTATTAGCAAGGCTAGTTATTCAATGAGTCAAGTGCAGGTGGAAATGGTGGAACCAACTTTATGGTTAGAGCAACAAACCAAAATCTCATTTAAAAGCCTTTGTTTAGACCAACTTCTTCCTCGTTTCGCACATAAGCGGCATGTTAGGTCATAGCAACCAAACCATCTCCTTACCCGTCTTCATGTCGCCATCTTGGCCAGGGGATGGAGACTGCGTTCCCACGGCAACCTGGAAAGAGGTGTCCATCTTCTCTTCCTGGCCGAGGCGTTCCTTGCCCTCCGTGCCCTCCTCCTCATCCTCGTCCTCTTCCTCCTGCACGCTCCGCTTGGGCTCCTTCTGTCCATTCTCCTGAGCCTCAGGGGGCACCACCTGTGGAAAAATGGGGGGCGGGGTCAGTCAATCTAAGGACGGGAGTGTTCTCTTAAAAACAAAATACAAAATGTATTAGTTTATGTTATGTAATGGGAAAATGTGTTTGGGGTAAATGTGCTGTTGGGAATCTAACGATCAACGTTGTAGTCATGTCTTGTGCTCCATTTACTATAAGAACTGGTAGCAATAAAGCTACCATTACTACAAAAATCCTGCTTAATTCGCCAGGAATAATGAGATGTCTTAAACAGCATGAAGTCAGGACTTTGGACACCTACCAGTTAGCTTACTAGGTTTCCAATGGAAATTTGCATTGCAACCAAGTAAGTTGCTAACTTAGTTTGCAATGATATTGTTGCGAAATGTACCCCTGGACCTGTGTGTGTGTGTGTGTGTGTGTGTGTGTGTGTGTGTGTGTGTGTGTGTGACCTGTGTGACGGTGCGTCGGATCTTGAGGTCCTGGTCGTCACGGTCTCCGCCCTCCTCCACGCCAGACAGCGGCGTCTCCTCCGGGTGCAGGTCCAGCACCGCCTCCTGGCCCAGGCTGGGACGGATGTCCGGGATCAGCGACTAGGGAACACACGTGTACACACACACACAAACACACACACACACACACACACACACACACACACACACACACACAGCCATGTTAGGCCCCTGGCAACGCAGCGCAACAACATGTGCAGGACTCGCTCACGGATCACTGTGTAATATTGCAAAATGCAGCCAGTCAAATTTGAATTTGAACGTAGAGGTGTGATTGGAAAAAGCACTTCAATCATGTTATTTTAGAGACACAATGACGACTAGTTAAACTTCAATAGACCCATAATACTATCCTGGAGTTGCAACAAAATTGAATGGCCACCAGCTAAACTATGTCCAGTGAGCTGCTTTTAGTAGACAGATTATTAACACTTTGGGCCACAGCTTTTCATGTCTGCACCTTCTTTTTAAAAAGGAAGTCTACGCAAGATGGAGGCCCCAGCTCTACACAAAATAGTGTACAGAGTCTAGAACGACTAAGTGCAGCACACCAGCTTCATGAATTTCTGGTGGCAAAAATGAAGCGGAAGCTGGCAGCAGCCTCTGGCAAGACGGGGACACCGAGCGGCCACACCTGACACACACACTGAGCGACTCTAGCGGTCAGCTAAGAGGATTATGGAACACACACACACACACACACACACACACACACACACACACACACACACACACACACACACACACACACACACACACACACACACACACACACACACACCTTGAGTGAGTCGGTGGTGATGCTGATGGATGGCTTCTTGGCAGTGACGGCCGTGCTCGCTCCCCATCTCCTCTTGCGGCTCGCTCCCGTGCCGCCCTCCGCCTCTGGGTCCGCGTTCGCCCCAGCCGGGGATGGCTTGTTGGCTGCTGGGGGGAGGAAAGGGAGGAGGAAGGAGGGTGATTTTTTTTTTTTAGCAGGTTCTGAGAAACGTTCTCATTACAAACTCAAAACTGTGGACTTTTAGTTGTTTGAGACTGACAAAAACCAAATTCAAAATGGCATTTCCAAGATGAATCAAGGCACTGCACTTCAACAATCAAAACATATAACAGGGAGAGAGCTGGTACTTACTGAGGGATATCCTTCGAGTGGAGAAAGCCTTGGGGGTGACAGTCTGTAAAATAGGAAAGAGGAAGAGGAGGAGGACAAAGAAAAAAAAGAAAAGAAAGGAAAAAAACACACACACACAAAACCGAGGCCCAGGGGCAGAGGTGAGACACAACATGGTGGCGTGGTACGCTCCAGAGAAACGGAGAGCAAAGAAGAGAAAGGCTAAAGGGAGATAGGACAGGGGCCAGCTACAAGGCCAGGTGGCCGTTACAGAGCAGTGGAAGGGGGGAGGTAAGATAAGAGGGTATCTGACTGGCACCACTTCTCTAGATTACTATTCCCAGTCGTCTACGCCACTACTGCTCTTCAGTCTTAGTTCAGCCAAAATAATGCCCAAATTTGTGTGTGTGTGTAAGCTTGTGTTTGACAGTGGATGGAGTGAAGTTCTTGAGTTCAGTGAAGTGAGACTGCACTTCAGCCTGTTCTGCCTCAGAAGACAACACTAATGGCTTCAGAAATTTTCTGGGAAATCAAGTGCCCTGGAGCAGTGGTTGACCTAATCACACACACTCTCTCTTTCCTTCTCCCCAACACACGCACGCACACACACAGATATTGAGAAGACTCAAAGCCCTATAGAAGATCCTAGAGTTCCAGAACATGTACATTACAAGCACGTCTCGTTTACTTAAAGCAGACTTCATTTTGGAAGTGATTGAGATCTGCTGAGGACAGTGCTCTATTTGTAGAATCAGACAGTCAATCAGTAGAATATAAAAACTGTATTTTACATTTTTAAATTATTGCCACCATACAGAGGCTTTAAAAAAAGTTGTATTTCTTAAATAGTCAACTAGCCAGTTTGTCCACTTAGGGATTAAACTGGGGAGTCTTTCGACACTTGAGCTTCAAATTGTTTTTGCTCATTTCAATTCTTTAAGACAAGAACAAACTTCTATAAAATTGAAGAATGACTACTTATTTTCCTGGTACCATTGACACCTGATCTCCACTGGGTTGGCTATGGCCCAATCGCACGTCTGCATGTACTGTATATAGGCAACAAACGTCCAATCATAGGCTGAAGCTGAGATGTTTGTGAGGAAATGGGGCAGCTGGTTGGCAGATGGGCTCTGTGTGGAGTTCAGTAGGGGCGGGGCTTTGGCCTGTGCAGTCTGCCCGTGTAGAGGGGAGCAGTCCATGATGTTTACTGGGGGAAATGGGATAGCTGGGGGGCGAGTGGGCAAAGTTCAGTCTTTTGTCGGGTGAGGGACAGGCAGGGGTTAATTCACTGAGATCAATGTCCACCAATAGGGCGGTGACGAGACTCAAGAGTCTGAGAGATGGGGTGGTCATACTGATCGCACAAGTCCAAGACAAGCCCCAGTAATAGTTGTCAGAGCAACAGTTCGGTTGTTGGGCAGTGTCAATCAAGTCTCTGCAAAAATCTGTTTTTCATCAGGGAGGCTAATCACTGACAAGTTAATGTGGCATGTCTCATCAGTGGTCGAGGCCACCAGGTGACTCGACAGGTGTGTCCATACAGTGGACGCACCTGAATGTGACCAATGTGAATATCCAAAACTGGTCAAAATGGCTTGGCCAAAACCTTGTGGAGAGTTAGTGATGCAGGCAGGCAATATCCGTGTCGTTAGTGTTTCATGGGTGATGACAGCTTCCCAAATCTGATGCCTGACAGCATGTCAGAGGCAGCATCATTGAGAAGACGAGACCAGCATTCTCTTCCTTTGATGTAACAGCTGGCTTGGAGTGCAGAGGAAAAAATAACAGGAGATCTCTCAAAACTCCCTCTGGAACAAATGGCGTTAAGGACTCCTGGTCAGCAGTATCGCCACAGAGCTCAGGATGGCAGGGTCAGCTCTGTGGCAGCATTCAGTCCAAACTCGACCTCCTCTAGAAAGCTGCCCAGCCGCCAACAAGCAGTGACCTCCGCAAGGAGGCGTACACCACCGTGGCGACCAACAGCACAGCTTACTGAAGGCAACAATGTCCGTGACATCACACAGCCTTGTGCTGCGTGCAATCTCGTGCCCCCCATGCGCATCAGTCCAATCGCCCGCTCCTCTACGTCATCGCCGTGGCAACGTGGCCATTGTAGCTGCAAGGGTAGTTCCACTGCAGTGCAGCTCTGGGGCCTACATCAGGTATAGCCAAGGCGCTTGGGGACAGTATCACAGGTGGAAGACAGGTAGTAGTAGTAGTAGTAGTATGCAGGTACCAATAGGGGCATTGGAAGAGGCATGAACACCTTTACAACAGAGCAATCAAGGGGTGGGGGGTTTAAACATGAGTTGACTGCCACTGGCGTTTAGCCTAGGGACAGTGCCAGAAAAAGTACTGTCCCGGCACAAAAAAAATAGAAAAAGGAAAAAAGAAAGAAAGAAAAATACCCACAAGTTTCCCTGCACCACAGTTATAGTAATGTGGAGGGGAAGCATGACAGAATGTGTCAATCTACACTAATAATCATGATGAAAGGTTTAGTTTCAATCTACCTGAAAAGTAAAGATGATACTCTCTAAAATAAAAATGTGTAGACCTACAGCACTGGCATGTGCTAGTACTTTATATAAGCAGTGAGGTTAGAATCTTATCAAGTAAAGAAATGCCTACTGCATGATAAAATGGCCACTACTGCAAAGACATAGAATTGACTTCTGATAGACGGATGAATAAATAACCCCCCAAAAATAACAGATCATACTATATAAGCCAAAGTGCTGTTGCAAAAGAAGCCTACAGACTGCCTTAACAAGAAACACTGCTTGACTATCCCTACCCCTGACAGCCCCTTTAGTGGAGTGGGTGTGTGGGAGCCAGACAGAGCTCGGCGTGCTTACCTCCTCACTGGCTTCCGGAGCCTTCTCGGGCTCCTCCATGACCGGTGCCTTCACCTCGCTACAGGGGTACAGTGGAGGAGAGAGGTAGAGAGAGAGAGAGAGAGAGAGAGAATAATCAGATGAGGTAGAGAGAAGAGATAGAGAAAGGGCACACATGATATAAGGGAAACACCAATACTAAGAGAAATGTATATCTAAAAAATAACAACACAAATGCACCAAGAATTACATCGCTGGTGTCAAAAGGGGCACCCTAAGCTCACAAAAAAGTATATTAGTTAATGCCATCAAATAGTTCGCACTCATCAGTTCTGAGATGTCTCAGTGTTCAAAAGTTTGCTTTACAGGTGAGTTTGAGCGGTATGAAATAATCTCCACAACAATCATACCAGTACCACTGCACTCATTCTGTGTGGCTGTAGACACACAGAGAAGGTTTATATATTACAAATAACTTGTCATCACTAAATAAAATATCAAACGAGGAAATTCACGGTCGATGTCTGAGCACAGCCTCATTGCATCGCTTCCACTGCTGTAGTTCTATCGGTCGAGCTAAGGACATATCAGGGATACACCAGCATCGCTAACACTGCACACTGCATACCCCCTCCCTTCTCGTTTCAACAGCGGACTTCCATTCCAAACAAAAACTACATACCCATCGCAAATCCGAAACGGAGTGGAATAACACACAAAGGCTCGAAAATGTAACGCAAATTAAAGTGATACAAATGCAACACCGAGACGCGACGTGGGCCACGGGAACCATCAGTGATACAGAAGGAACAGTGTAGCGACATTCAAGCTCTCCTCCTACCTCACCCAATCTTATTCTCTTCGGACAGCGCTATGTCGGGGGCTGCCTCGAAACTAAAAGGGCATTCCCGATTTGGATGTAGCCGCTTTAGCGTTTAAAATTAACGGCAATGAAAACCGGTTAAGCGCTGCATTCAACTGATGGCCTAACCGCTGCGTTGTCGGTCAACCACAACGAAAAGCACAGCCATGTTGGATAAAAAAGAAGGAATGAGACGCTAGGACCCCACGACTGAGAGCTCACCGGCTGCATGGCTGCCGCATTGTATGCCTGACAGAAATGTCTTCACAACACGCTCGTGGAGGAAATGCTCATGAAACAGTGGCCAAACAAATTGTTATTAAGCAATGGCTAACATCTTTCACTCGTGTTTTAATATGGTAAAAAGCCACACAAATATGAAATATGTCCAGTTGAAAGAGCTGCATTGTAGCGGAATATATTAGCAGAGCCCGTCTTTCAAGCTGTCATTCATTCAGTCATTGAAAAGCGCTGGTCTGCAACCCAAATTCCGATTGCCCGATAAATCTGTATTCCTGACACCTCAGCGGCATTCTTTGTATAGTGAATATGTAGTCCTGGGATTTATACATTTGTTTGGTCATCTCAGGGTCATGGAGGAACGTTTCCTTTATCGCGGTTGTTTCTAAAATCCATAACATGAACGTCAAAACAGTCCTGATTATTTATACAAAAAGCGTGCTGTCTTGTAAGCTAACACATGTATTAGGACAGCTCCTTTGTGTTCATCTCTTGCACTCACAAATTCATTCACTTAAAACATTTCCCATTCATTGTTGAAAGTTGTACATGAAACACAGGATATTTCCTCCCTCAAGACAAAAATAATGTACAATCCAGAGGTGTTGGCAACCATGCGTTAAACTTGGCAGAAATGACCCCCAGATAATACCATGCATTGGTCTGAGCATTCACACAGTGCATGTGGATGCGGCTAGGGTCCACTAAGGCATGCCATTTACACACGCATCCTGGCAAGAAGAATATGTCATTTACACACGCATCCTAGCAAGAAGAATATGTCATTTACACACGCATCCTAGCTAGAGACATGTCGTGTCATGCCATTTTCAAGTGGGCATGACACAGTTTGATCATTTTCTGCAAGCCTGTAATTCTGTGCTTCATTCGCCATGATAATTTCCTTCCAAGACAAGTGATTATTACAACAATGAATTATATTATAATTTGATTATTACAACAATAACTGCAGAGCGGGCTTCAGAGGTTTGCAATGTCAACATTAACTTGGTGCTGATCAGCAAGACCGTGTCACATACTATCAGAAGGCTTGGAGTGTGAGCAAAGGCTTTTTTCAACCCTAGTGTTATGTGTAGACCCTCCTCTCTAGAAAGGGTGAAGTCAGTGGTACATTTTTATTCTTCGGCTAGCTTGGTCCCAAAATAAGTAGAATGCTCCAGGAAGGCATTAAATGAACATGACAATTGTTTACCATATCTATAACTACACAAATGCCCAACCAAAAATATTCTTTTCAGTCCATATTTTAGTCCTATATATATGCTATCATTTCGGGAAAAAAGAAATCATTGTTCATTTGGTTAATGAGAGTCGACACCACAAGTCAGGAAAAAAACCTGCAAATAGGCCATAATATAGCTGCTATATAACATGCTTGGCAAGAACCAAGGGATCATTAAGTCCCTTAGCAGGTCCAGTCCACATCATGTTCTGTGGATTTCACCAAAAATTAATTTTATGATTTTTCAAAACTTTCATCAACCCAAAACTCAAGTCACAAGAATCAGGGCGGATCCGGATCCGGGGATTCTTTACCATTGCGGATGAGGCAAATTGACATTCTAGTTTCTAACTCCACAAAAACGAGGCAGAAAGACAAAAAAATAGGGTGCAACATAGTGAACTGATTATTTAACAGCTTCCTTAGCAGAGGTCTGTTCTCTCTGCATGTATTTCTAGTTAAAAGATGTAATAAAAGGAAAAGGGGTAACACTTTACGGTACAGTAATTAATGTGTACTTTCTATGTAACAACAGGGTAACATTACATGGTATCTAACAGGAAAAAAGGGTGTAATTACAAAGTAAATACCATGTTATACACATATCTCAAGAATTACTATGAAACTACTGGGTATTTTCTAACCATCTAATCATCGAACTTCTCTCTGTTACCCTGTTGTTACCCCATTAATGGAATTTACTTAGTAATTACCCCCTTTTTACCCTTTAGATACCATGTAACTTCTCTCTGTTACCCTGTTGTTACCCAGAAAGTACACAGTAATTACATAGGGTAACTGTACCGTAAAGTAAAGCGTTACCGGAAAAGGATTGCAATGGAGTTTTTTGGGGAATAATATCTTAATAGTCTATGCAATGACACCAGTATGGTTTGACTCTGATGAAGACGCACTGCATCGAAACATTAGTAATCCTTGCACCACAATAAAATAGCAGAAAAATGTAACTTGTGTGCTCCCAGTCATCCTTGGCCCAGTCTCTTTGAAGTGGACCAGCTTGTTTTATACCGTCTTACAGTCCTGAACTATGAGCACCAAAAAGGCTAGAGCGCAAGTGACAACCTTTTTTGTTGTTGTTGTTTACATGTAGATGCATTGATCCTCAATATATGCCTTTGAACAAACCTGGCAGAGTCTCCCTTCTTCATGTCCTCTTCTTTGTCTTCTGCCTTCTTGTCTGATTTCTTATCCAGTTTTACTTCCGGACAGGGTTGCTGTTAGCAGGTGAAAGAATGAAACGGAATGTAAAGCAAATGGGATATATTGTGGATCCATGAAATTAGTAACAATAATTATAAGTAAATTATAAGTAAAAGTTGTTACACCATCGAATTATACGTCTTCAAAAACTATGCAACAGCTGTGGATAATTCTCTAACCCAACTAGGTGAATGGTTCATGGTGCTGTACCTTGCTTTTGCTCACATCCTCATCGCTGACATCGTTCTGCTTCTCCTCCTCCTCCCCTCGCAGCCTTCGTTTGCGTGATGGTGTGGCTGGTGTGTCATTTTCTTTCTCACTCTTGCGCGTTTTGGCAGACTCCCTTTGAGGCCCATCAGACTAAAAAGGACAGAAAATGGTCACCTCCTTGCAAGACAAGTCCAATCTACACACATGCAAATCAGACAAGGTGTCTGGGGAGGAGAAAACTTAGAAGACAATATGACAGAAATGGTAAAGTCATGCAAAGAAATCAGCAAGCAAGCAGACAGGGGGTGAGGTGTAAGAATGGAAGTCCTGGAAAAGTACATTTAATTTAGGCATGCAACCGGTATCCACTTCCTGAAAGTTGAACCTACTGTTCGCAACTTGCTTGATGACTGACTGAAGAAACTCCTACAATGAGGACATTATCCATTTTATACCATGCAACTGAAACGGACTAGTTCTGACTGGAGTTATGATAACTTACTTTATATATGATGTTAGAAAGGCCTCGACTTATAACCCAATTAATGCATGTTAAACAAGAAACCTCCCCAAATGTCCAGAAACAACCCCTTTCAAGATAGAAGTATGACCCAAGAGAATAAGTGAGCTGTAACCATAACCTGTAACCCTTTGCTTCACCTGACCAGAAAACAACCATGGTGATGGATAGTTAGTACGCACGACACCGCTGATGATCCGAAAGGCCAGAAGAAATGACAGCCACAGAGGCAAGAGATTTAGAGATTTTAGATAAGATTAACCGGCGTGACCACTCACCCTCCTACAAGCGGAAGAGGAGCGGCTTTTGTCCTGCGAGGACGAGGAGGAGTCCGAAGAGCGAGACGAAGACGAGGATCCAGAGTCGGAATCAGAAGACCCAGAGTCACTAGATGACGACGAGTCCCTCCTCCTCCTCTCTTCTTTCTTTTTCTTCTTATCGTTCGCATCTTTTTCCTTGGACGCATCCGCCTCCTCTGGTGGAGGAGATGGGGGCAGTACGGTGGCTGGGGTCGTGGCCTTCTCCTCAGACGCTCCGTCCGTATCCGCTGTTTTGGTCAACTGCTTCCCCTGATCAGATTCTCTTTGTTGTTCTTTTTCTTGTTTTTCTTCTTCACCTTGACGAACATCCCTGGATTCTGGCTTTTCTTTTCCCGCCTCGGCAAATGGCACACATGGTGAGGACGTTGCAATTCCTGTGGGTTGTTCGCCTTCGTGCCAACCGGCCCTGAGGGATCCAGAGACGAGCACTCCCTGCCTCATGAGCTTCTGAGGGGAGTTCTGACTGCCGGGCGCCTGCGTACCCTGCGGGGATGCTTCCACCGGGCCTGGGCCTGCTTTAGTTGGGGAGGTGATTGGGGACGGGGTCTGAGGGAAGGGGCTGTCTGAGAACGTGCGGGGCACCCTGGCCACGGGGTTGGCAGAGGTGGGTGAGAGCACAGGGGCGTCTCTCAGAAATCTGAACTTCTTGAAGGAGGACTGGGGGGACAGGGGCGTGGGGACAGGTGGGGATTTGGGCGGGAAGACTCCTCCCGATTGTTGAGGTGGTGCCACAGGTTCGCTGCCCTCATTATCCTTCGCCTCTGTTGTCGTGGTTTTACCAGGTATGGCAAGCGGATGGGCGGGAGAATGAGAAAAGCCTCCGATTTCACGTCCACGCTTCCAAGGGGGCAGACGGCTCTCCCTCTCCTTTTCCATCATCCTCTCCCTCTCCTCTTTCTCTCGCTCCATGGCTCTCTCTCTCTCCTGCTCGGACGCTTTCAGCCTCTCTTGCTCCAGGGCAGCCTTCCTCTCCTCTAGCTCACGTTCTAAAGTGCGCTGTTGAGCCCTTTCCCTCTCCTCTTCTTCCTTCTGCTCTTGTTCTGCAAGACGTCTCTTCTCCTCTTCCACTCGTTCTCTCTCAAGAGCCTGCTCTCTCTCTAGTTTCTCTTTTTTCTCTTCCTCAATGGCTTTTAATTTCTCCAGCCTCTCTCTCTCCAGAGCCTGTTCTTTCTCTCGTCTCTCCTCTGCTTGTCTCTCCCTTTCCAAGGCTTGTTCCCTCTTTCTCTCCCTCTCCTGAACTTGTTCTCTCTCTTGCCGTTCCTTCTCCAGCCTTTCTTTCTCAAGAGCTTGCTCTTTCTCCAGCCTTTCATTCTCTTGTCGTTCTTTTTCTAGCTGTTCCCTTTCTAGTCTCTCTTTCTCCTGACGCTCTTTTTCTAGCCTCACTCTCTCCTGTCGCTCTTTTTCTTCTCTTTCTCTCTCCAATCGCTCTTTTTCTTCTCTTTCTCTCTCTAGTCGCTCTTTCTCCTGTCTCTCCCTTTCCAAACGCTCCCTCTCTTGTCTCTGTCTGTCCAAACGCTCTTTCTCCAGTCTTTCCCTCTCCAATCGCTCTTTCTCTAGTCTCTCTCGCTCCTGTTGTTCTTTCTCCATCCTCTCCAAGCGCTCTTTTTCTAGTCTCTCTCTCTCCTGTCGTTCTTTCTCCATCCTCTCCAAGCGCTCCTTTTCTTGTCTCTCCCTCTCCAATTGTTCTTTTTCTCGTCTCTCTCTGTCAAGACGCTCTTTTTCTAGTCTCTCACTCTCCAGTCGTTCTTTTTCGAGCCTATCCAAACGCTCTTTTTCTAATCTCTCCCTCTCCAAACGCTCTTTTTCTAGTCTTTCTCTCTCTTGTCGTTCTTTCTCCATCCTCTCCAAGCGTTCCTTTTCTTGTCTTTCCCTTTCCAAGCGCTCATTTTCAAGCCTCTCTCTCTCTAAACGCTCTTTTTCTTGTTTCTCCTTCTCCAGTCGCTCTCTTTCTAGCCTCTCCCTCTCCAACCTCTCTCTTTCTATTGTCTTTTCTCTTTCAAGTCTCTCGCGCTCTAGAGCTTGCTCCCTCTCAAGCCTCTCTTTTTCAAGTCGCTCTCTCTCTAGTCTCTCCCTCTCGAGGGCCTGTTGTCTCTCCCTCTCAAGGGCCTGCTGTCTCTCTTTCTCCTGTCTCTCCCTCTCGAGGGCCTGTTGTCTCTCCCTCTCCTGTCTCTCCCTCTCCTGTCTCTCCCTCTCGAGGGCCTGTTGTCTCTCTCTCTCCTGTCTCTCCCTCTCGAGGGCCTGTTGTCTCTCCCTCTCCTGTCTCTCCCTCTCGAGGGCCTGTTGTCTCTCTCTCTCCTGTCTCTCCCTCTCGAGGGCCTGTTGTCGCTCTCGTTCTAGCCGCTCGCTCTCCTGCTTCTCCCTCTCCAGGGCCTGTTGTCTCTCCATCTCCTGTCTTTCTCTCTCGTGGGCCTGTTGTCTCTCCCTCTCCTGTCTCTCCCTCTCCTGTGTCTCCTTCTCTTGTCTCTCCCTCTCCTGTTTCTCTCTTTCCAGACGCTCCTTTGTCTCTCTTTCTTGAAGCAGGGCACGCTCTTTCTCTTTCTCCAGGGCCTTTCTCTCCTCCTTTTCCTTCTCAAGTGCCTTTAACCTCTCATGCTCCCTCTCCCACAGCCTCCCCCTCTCCTCACCTTCCCGCTGCCAGGGGAACTGAGGCTCGTGGTCTTGTTTGAGTGAATCCCTTTCCTCCATAGTGCCACGAACAACACTGACAGGTCCTTGGCTGTGGACGTGAGGGCCACCGATGACAGAGATCGATCCCGGGTAGCCTAGAGCCGAAGACGCATTCGCAGTGTGGGTTATAGCAGACACAACCGCATCCTGGTGCCCTCTGCCTGGAAAAACAGTCGCACTGCCGCCACTGCCATCCTCTCGCCCCTGGGCCTCGTCGCGTCCGCGTCTGACGACTCCTGAGAAGGCTCCTTCAGACTCCATCTTGCGCGCCAGTAAGGAGAGTGGACCGGGCCGGCGATCCGCAGCGCCACTCTGTGGCTCTGGGCTGCTACTGCGGCTGCCACTGCTGGAGCTGCCGGAGCTGGATGTGCTGCTTGTGCGCTGCCTGGATGGGGGCTCTTCCCCTGGGCTCGGGGGACTCTGTTTTGGGGTGTCTGGCAGGGGAAATGAAAGCTCCGGGGGTGGGGACGGTGGCGGCGTGGGCTGTCGCAGCTGTGGAGACAGCAGTGGGGGAATGTGTTGCTGAGGTTGCCTAGAGTCCCCAGACCTTTCTCTGGCCAGCTGAGCTCTCGGTGCCAGCAACTGCTGTTGCTGCTGCTCCACTCTGTTTCTACGCGAGGCATTCATATCCCAGTCGTCCTCATCGTCTTCTTCGTCCTCGTCATCTCTACCGTCGCTCTCCTCGTCACTATCAGTGGCGGCACGGCTGGGCGACGTGCCCTTTTGGGCCGCTAGGGCCCGTATGGACAGCGGGGCCACAGAGGGATGCAGGGCACCGGGGGTGGGGCCGGACACCGACGGAGGCCCTGCCAGCGCCTCCCTGTCCCTTGCACCGTCGTGTGTGTTCGCCTCACCTGATACCTGGAAGCCCTGGCCCAACGAACGGGGCGGACTTTTGTGCTGGTCAACTAAACCTGGGGCGACGTCCTGGTGGAGAGATGTGCAGGAGAAGGCAGGTTGAGGCAGGAACCTACAGCGGTCTACAACTCTGATCCAATAATATTTTCAAAAATAACTAATCATACCATAAGGGCTCTGTCTGAAATGTACACTCGTTCACTTAAAAAAAATAAAAAATTGCATTAATGAAACGTTCACACTGGTTGTGTCGTAATGAATGAACAACTGAACATTTCAGATTTGCCTGTGTGGTACAGCAACCACGCACAAGATTAGAGATACGACTAAATAATTTTGCCCCTTTAACACACAGCATGCACCTATTCTTGAATGGACAACACAGACAAGGATTCTTATGATGCAATTGTAATGTAATAAAACGACAAACCTTATCGTAATAATGTCAAACAGCCAGCCCACCCACCCACGATTGTTTAAAGGAACCAATCAGACCATCACGCTGCCACTGAAAAATACGGCCCTACATTGCTATCTCAACCCAGGTAAAATGAGGCCTCCTAGGGCACAGGAAACTTTGCAGAAGAGTCAAACCTGGTTTGGGGTAGGACCGACTGAGCCATCACTGGCCTCCCTCTGGTCTTCTTGGTCTGTGCCTGAGAATGACAGGGAAAATAGACATTACTATTACCGTATTGGCCCGAATATAAGACGTGGTTTTTGTTCTAAAAATAGTACTCTAAAAAGGGGGGTCGTCTTATTTCCGCGCGCTAGAGTAAATCATTTTTTTTTATTTTTTTATTTATTATTATTATTTTTTAACTTTACCTGAATGCGGCCATTATGCGTCACAACAATGACACAAAACTCAATAGCCTTATGGATAGGGCGAGAGATTGTTTTGTCCATATCAAATGTGCATATGCTAACTGCGTTTCGTGATGAGTGTTGCACCGCCCGTCTATCAACTTTCAATGTCAACGCGATGCGGGCCGACAATGCGAGGGGGAAAACACAACAGTCAATCGCGATGCGTTGCTCTGTTTTTATTTGTGTTCGGTTTTACAGTCTCATCATGAAAGCTTTGGTTGCTCTCTCTGGTCACCAGTACAACTTGAAACTAAAGAAAAAATGAAGGGTGATTTGATGAACAACCTGTAGGCTAAGTTTTGGATGCTGTCATCAGCCAATGAATGGTCATTCATGTGCGCGAGAGAGCGGCGCCTTGACAGGTGGTGCCTATTTGACGATATCCCTCACAACAATGCAACAACACAGAATAATGGTTAGGGCAAGAGATTGTCTTGTTCATATAAAATCACTAAGAGTTTTACCCTTGGCACGAAATGAATGCCAATCGGACTTCTAATGTCAACGGTGCTGATAGGCAGCGCATGGGTTTCAAGTGCAATGCGTCAATCTGCCTTTGGTCACATTCGGTGTTTATAGTCCAACGGAAAACTTTGGATGCATAAAATGAACGGCGATTTTGGCGAGACGGCTGCTGGTTAGATATTGCTGTCAACAAAGCATTTTGCCAAAATCTGTGCATTGCACAATAGATAGTCTATCTCTACTGGACTGGTTGCCTGGCTGGTGCAGACTGATGCTCTGCGAGTGTAGTATGGAATGTTGTGTCGCACTTAGAACAGTCACACCCAGGCGGCTGTACAGTAGGTGTCTACTGGCGCTTGTCAGGTAACCACTGAAGTGAGCAAAGAAAGGAAAAGAGTAGCTATCTGTAGTTTTTTATCATGAAAATTACATTGTGAAATTTGTTCTATGTAAAAAGCCTAAGCTTTTCCAACAAATTAAAAATTGCATTTTGAAAGAAGTTTCCAATGTGAAACTAAATTTAGTCTTCAAAAAACTTTTTTCCCCAAAACATGAACCTGAAAAGGGGGGTCGTCTTATATTCAGGATCGTCTTATATTCGGGCTAATACGGTATTACATTATTATTATTATTATTATTATCATTATCATTACTATTATTATTATTATTATTACTACTATGTCTTCAGGGCACTAAATTAACTTTTTTCGGCACCAGCCAAAATAGTTTGTAGATGTTAATCTTACTAGCCAAGCACACATTCACTAATGATTGTTAGAAATGAAAAAAGGAACAAGTGATTAAGAAAATTCCTGGATCTGTATCACCACCAATATTTAAAGATTCTTCGTTAAACTTGGATTTTTTTCGCACACCTCAGCTGGCAGGTGCGTCGGAGATGGCCCATGGGTCACTCAGCAGACAACTTGAAGAAACTCCCGCACACTGACCATTTTGCTGTTTTTCTTTAATGTTGTAAAAGATTCTTAATCATTGTGGGATAGGGTGAATTTTGACTATCCAGTTTCTAACTCCAAAAAAAAAAAAAAAAAAACCAACAGTCAAATGCTCTATCAAACCTTTATCCTTCCTCTATCATTCCTTGGCAGAGGTCTGCACCCTCTGAGTGCATTTCTAGTTATTGCTATTATTTGGTACCTGTTAATAATAATGTAATGTTGTACATGTACATCACAGTAAAGCAAAATAAATGATTGAAAACAGTTTGTTTGAACCACTATTAATAAATAGACTGTACTTGGCATGTTGCTTTAAGTTTCTCGGGACAAAGACAATGTAGGTCTTCACTAAAGGCCCAAAGTGCAAGAGTTAGCCAGCTACTGTTGTGTGTGATTAAGGGACAATGACAATGGAATTACTGTATATTAATAAAGCTTAGAGAAAGACTAGAGCTAAGACGAAAACGGAAATGCCCAAACAAACAATAGGCACTTACAGTAACTTTGTATACACTCAAAGAAGTACAACAATTGTCCCCAATGCAACTTTGCAGATCAGCTGTTGTGTCAGCTTATTCATCATACTCTTCATCTACAGACATGTACAGTTCTGTTTGTCATTGTGTGGCCGGTCAACTACAACGGAAAACATCCACTGTGCTCAACTTCAATTCAGCATTTTATTAAAACTACCAACCACGGTGATCTGAATGAGAACTGACATGCTTGAGCTGACGTAGTCCCAGGCCAGACTGTTGACATGATGTGTATGTGTGTGTACTATACTTTACTTTTTTAAAGACTTAACTAACCCTTCTTTGCATCTGCACTTGTTCTTCTATATTTCCTGTGCACTTTGTATCTCCCAGTGATGTTGGCTATGATTATGTCCTTGATTGTAAGTCGCTTTGGTTATAAAGCGTCTGCCAAATGCAATGTAATGTAATATGCTAGCTAAAGAATTCCAGAATCCAACTCCTCACATTTAATAATCAGATCTCACAAGAACTTGTAACCTTCTGCCAAATCTGACCACATAAATAGCACATTTGCAACATCCTCAAATCAACATAATGCACTGGAGCCAATTCACTGCACAGCTGTCCCTCTCCAGCCAGAACATTAACAACAAACAAAAACAACAATGCGTCCTTTACATGCACCTCTTTCCATATCTCTATTACTGAGTATTACTTTAAATGCACCTCTCTTCATATCTCTATTACTGAGTATTACGTTGCCACTGCTGCTTGTTGGGGCAGCCAGCATCTACATGACGAGGTTGGGCAAAAAAAGCAGAGCTTTATTCCAACATGATTATTATAATAATAATATAGAAAATGTAATAATAATAATTGCATTTTACACGTCGGAGTAACCTATTCAATAGCCTCTTGTAAGCTTAACAAATCTGTTGGCAAGATGTTTACGGCAACACTGGTTAGAGTACCTAAAGAAACAAAGAAATTAGATAGAAACACACACACACACACACACACACACACACACACACACACACACACACACACACACACACTGTTGTGACACCTTGCAGGTTATAGTCTTACCATCTTCATCCTCCACAGCCTCTCTGGCTTCCCTCTCCAAGCGTTGCCTCAAGAGCTCCTGTTGCTTGGCCAGGTACTGTTTGATGAAACTGTTCTGACTCATCTCCTCTCCAATCTGAAACAGACAGCGGCCACCGTTACACCAAACTGCAGTGACAATCCAGGCCTGTCACTCACACAGTGCCTGAGCTACCTGCTTCGTGACCGCACAGCCAAATTCGTCTGTACCTCTGGATACAAGCAAAGTCTGGCTAGGGCTATGTTATTTATCTGAGAGGAAAACAAAACACTAACTGCAATCTAAATACAACAATTCGACGTGCTGTCGTTACTGTTCTCGTGAGTTACTTAACATTGAAGGCCACACAAAATGTGTAGGTAAAGTCTATCCAATTTCGAGAGACACAAACCTGAGAGTTTGGTTGAAGTCCTATGTGATGAGTGGAGGTCTTCTGAAGATTTTCCAGCATCAGAGCCTGAGAACCACACACAAACACACAGTAAAAAAACTTACTTCTACATTTTCCCATGATATTACAGCCTTGAATGTTACACATCATACAATAATCCGTGTTAATCTGACAGTTCATAAGAAAAGTCTGCTGGCAACATTTAACTTTAGTCCACTTTGGTATGCAATTGAATGATTCGAGTGAAGGAGGTAGCAATTTATATCCATTACACTGTATTTCTGATATGAACTTGGGCAGTGTTGTGTTTTAGACGTTTACTTTGATGTGTATGAGCATCAGAGTGAATCCAAGCCATAATAGGCAATCGTAAACAAGGTATGTGAAGCTGTAACGTGTAAACTGTTTCTGTGGTGAATTTACCCATTGAGCAAAACAGCAGAATCACAAGAGATTTCATTTCCAAACATATTTGGGGGAAAGACTTCAAGCCAATTCATCACTCGTCAGATAACGTTCTGTTGCTCACGACTTACAAGCGCGCAACTAAACAAATTCATTAGCCAGTGAGCTAGCTACTCATTTCTCCTCCGCCCACACTGGGGAGTCGGGAATGTGACAGTTGCCAAGGAAGCTAGAGATATAATTTCTTGCGTTTCAAAATCAAAGGGAGAAAATCAACAAATCGGCAATAGTTAGATTTGAATTCATGGATCGGACACTGTGTAAATCTCTTTAAAGTACTTGATGTGCGCGTCCTCGTTTTATAACCCCCTCCCTCCCCCTCCATCGTGCACGCAAAACACACAAAGCGCGGACTCGCCGACAAGTTAAAAACTAGTGGCTAGTTGTTAGCGTCGGATAAACACTCTCGCATGGCAGCAAGGCTCTACATCACTTGGGCCGTAGGTACTTATGACTTTTGCTTGTAATATCTCAACCACAACACTTTGTCGCATTTCAACGTTCGCAACAACCACGGCAGTCGAAATGAGCAAGCATGGTCATTGCAACAAGGCGCGAGCTCATCGAGCTCTTCCAGCCATCATACCACCAACATTTGGCCTGTCGCTAGGACCGCGGTGTAGCAACACTGAGCAAAGGATTTTCGCCCTGAAAGACAGATACAAACTCACCCCTTTTAACCGTTTGATGAGAGCATTCTTTTGCCCACTCTTGGACAAGCCTCTTTCCTCCAATGCAGCTTTAAGATCAGCCACACGAAGAGAATGAAGCGGCCTCCCGTCCAGCGTAACATCTTCGAGGTCCGCCATCTTTCATCCCCTTCGCCCGTTCTCCAGCTACCAGTCACCGCAACGCCTTCCCCCTCTCGACGTCAGGCAACTGTTTCCGGTGAAGGCGGAGTCGGGATTCAAAGAAAATAAATGCAGATCGTCTGTGTTCCGGTCCTAGTTGTTTATTGTGCACATAGGCCTAGACTACTTCACGTAAATAAATAATAGTTATTATTATTCATATCTACTGCACCAGTCTCCTAGGGAGGTGATCTTAAGATCTGAGGATTGCAGGTTCGAATCACAATAGCCTACACAACGTACGCGCGCACACACACACACACACACACACACACACACACACACACACACACACACACACACACACACACACACACACACACACACACACACACACACACACACACACACACCCTGTATGGTGGTCTCATTTTTCTCATCCTAAAATGGTCTTGAAAAATATTAAATTGGGTGAGCAAAAATGTATAGATACCCTTGTCATCAGAAACGACCCTGTGCTAGTCAATTGATAACATGACAATTCAATGGCTAACCATTCGAATGACACTGAAAAGTTAATTGACAGAGACTTGCTTTTGAGAGATGAATTAAGGATTTCAAGTGAGGGACTGGGTTTTGCAGGTCATGCACAGTATTCCGCCATTTGTTAAAACTGCTTTAAGGACATGAATCATGATATTTTGAAAATTGCCACAAAGATTAGATAGGCCTATGCTCTTGTAGAAAAAAAAGGAATGTGGTGGTAGGGGGACTAAATCTCTATTCTGACACAAAAAAGGCAAATTGGTTATCAAGTATTGAAAATCTGAAATCTCAGACCTTTTTTGGTCAATGCTCCTGATAGGCCCACTGACATCCACCTTGCGAAATGATGTTACTGGTCCAGCCCGCTTGAGATCAAATTGACTTTTTGTTTGTTTGTTTGTTTGTTTGTTTGTTTTATTTGACATTTATTTATCTAGGAAGGTCCCATTGAGGTATGAAACCTCTTGTTAAAGGGAGTCCAGGCCTGTGCCCCCTGAACTGAAATAAGTTTAGACACCCCTGCCCTACAGCCTATGCATCTCTATGGAGACCCAAGCTGCTCATGACTCGTGGCAGAGCCACGGTTTCGTGGTTGTACACACTGCCACCTGCTGGGTCAATGTGGCTCTGCATCCACAGGCCAAATGGTAGAGATCACAGAGTACTTTTATTAATACCGAAGGAAATTAAGGTTAGAGTAGGCCTACAGTACAGTACTTTCAATAGGCCTACATTTAATTAAATAGCAGTGTACTACATTTTAAAAAGTACTCTGCTATAGTCTAGCTCTCCGTTTTGCCTGTGGGAAGGATTCATCTAAAACACAAGGCTCAACACATCTGTACAAACAACAAATGACTAGTCACTCAGTCACCACACGGGCACAGACGAGGTACTCTGGGATTTGAATAACCTGTGAACTTTAATTACAATCGCTCCTACTAGTGACCTTATTGAAAACTACTTTCATTGCAGACCAGTGCCCATTTTAAAAACAAGAGAAGGTAGACACTCTTTCAAATGATTTAAAAACCTATTTATTGCAATGAGACTTCTCGTTACACAGTGGGATCAACAGCACTGAACACTCACAAGCTGAAGCACACAGCTCTCACAATTCTCTACTCAATTTTAGCTCCAGCCCTCTCTCTGTGTGTGAGTGAGTGAGTGAGTGAGTGAGTGAGTGAGTGAGTGAGTGAGTGAGTGAGTGAGTGAGTGAGTGAGTGTGTGTGTGTGTGTGTGTGTGTGTGTGTGTGTGAAATCCTGAACCAGGACAGTCCATCATGTCTCGTGTGTGTGTGTGTGTGTGTGTGTGTGTGTGTGTGTGTGTGTGTGTGTGTGTGTGTGTGTGTGTGTGTGTGTGTGTGTGTGTGTGTGTGTGTGTGTGTGTGTGTTTGTGTGTGTGTGTTAGCTGTGAAGCCTCTGTAGGGCTACATCAATCCTCTTCCTCTCCTTTCTGTGCATGCGTTAGATGTGTGCAGAGCTCTGCAGGGCCAAGTCTGTCCACTTCATCTCGTGTGTGTGTGTGTGTGTGTGTGTGTGTGTGTGTGTGTGTGTGTGTGTGTGTGTGTGTGTGTGTGTGTGTGTGTGTGTGTGTGTGTGTGTGTGTGTGTGTGTGTGTTAGATGTGGATCCCCCATTATCCTGTTCAGCCTCTGGCAGCTCGCTCTGAAACACACACACACACACACACACACACACACACACACACACACACACACACACACACACACACACACACACACACACACACACACACACACACACACACACACACACACACACAGCTCTATTAGAGAAGATCACGTGGAGCAATATACTGTTGTGACAGTGGGAGTTCCCTGTTGTGCTTCTGTAGATGAGTTTTTCTGTCCACATCTCCACTAATATATGGTACACATACTACACCAGTACACAATTTTCGTTCATAAACACAGTGTCGTGAGGAGGGGCAAGAGACTGGCAGCCAACCACGTGAGCTAATTTTTTGACTGACAGCTGTTTCCAACAATCAGAGGTGTGCGCAGCCAGGGGAAAACAAAAAACGAGAACCCATGTATATACAGTGCTTGTCTACAGTATAGTATTGGCTTATACTGCTCCCAGACATACTGTATAGGTGAATTCAGTGTGAATAACAGACCGTGAATGTGAGCATGGGCAGCTGTGGCCAAATGGTTAGGGAAGCAGTCTTAGGTTCAGAGAGTTGAAGGTTCAAATACTCAACCTCTTACCATAACCCTACATCACCCCATGGCTGCAATGTCCCTGAGCAAGGCAACTAACCCCCATACTGCTCCAGGGACTGTAATGCCCTAATTACTTAAAATAAATAAATGATCTAGTTAACTTGCTTTAGATAACAGATAAACTAAAGCTTAATGTAGTGTAGTGCAATGTAGGCCTAAAGGTTGCACATCTCGTACACTAGTCTGCCAGTACGATAAATGTGGGTGCTCCTTCTCCAGAGCTGGAACAAGGCATCTACCCAATGATACAGTAAGTATATAGACCTCCTTGCATCTACCTCTACATTTCTCTCGAGAGATTACAACCAATATCCTAAGCACAGGAAGATGCGTCGAAAGGGGACAACTAAAGCAAGTGTAATGTCAAGCAAGGGCCAGCTAGCCTCCATCGATTCTCGCTGCGTTGTGTGAGTAAAAAGCCTATGTAACATTTGTTAACGTTAATGTTTTTAACCTTATATAATTCCCTTAAATACTCAGTGTCACATTGCGGGGAGCTCATCATGCTCAAGACCCTATACCGTAACCCTGCCACCAAGCCAGGGAACGCAGGGGCCAGCCAGAATTGTTATAGTAACCCGGTACTTTCAGAAACCCAGAATTGTTATAGTAACCCGGTACTTTCAGAAATCCAGCTCTTCTCCTCCCAGTAACCCAGCTCTTCTCCTCCCAGCAATCCAGCTCTCCTCCTCCAACCTCCACCCCGTCACCAACAACCCCAACAATCAGACCAACATCTGCCCTATCCAAGTCCCCCATAATCATGGACATAGTTTGTTAGTATGATGTGTCTGTGTGCTTCGCTCACACTAATTCTAACCATCGCCACAGAGGGCACGTGTGCACTGAAATGCTGAAAACCAGACCTACAAAAAAACTTCAAATCAAACAAACACAATCAAGACAACCCTTGCACATCAGTGCTAGGGGGGTCATAGAGCCACTAACATTTAGGCTAACAGCACGGACATAGACAGTAGTAGATAGACATCTACACTCATGATAGGGGTGAGGTGGAACAGTCAACTTGGACATAATTTTTTTTTTCATTACATTACCGGTATAATCTCAACAGTTCTGTTTTTAATGTCATTTCTTTTGTGTTCTACAATACAAGATGTGGATGTCTGATATGTCTGTGTGTGAGGGGCTGAATGTTCACTGCAGCTTTTTATTTTGGGTTTATATTATTACAAGCATGCATATGTTTGTGTGTGAGTGTGTTGGCCAGTGCAAATGGTTTATGTGTGTGAGTATGTAACGTGTGTGGTGTGTGGCTCGTGTGTGGACTGCTGCTACTGTTGGTGGTGGAGTTCTAGACTTGGACTGTGCATTGTTCTGGACTGCAATTGGGTGTTGTGCCTTCAGCTGACTTCGGCTGAGTACTGCATTGAATGTTTTCTTCTGCATTCTAGTGACATTCTCTTGCTTGTTTAGCAATGTATTTTACTGACTTCGTTGACCATTGAAGGAACTGTGCACCGTACTGCCACTTGGAACTTTCAATTAGGTCTTCAGGATTGACCTGATGTTGTCTGCTATATTCACAGCACCTGGAATCCATCACCAATCTCAGTCGGTGCTGCTCTGGATATTGCCAACTCCTGTAGGTTTGGCATCCATAACTTTCACGCTGTATTGCACCCGAGATGGTCTGGGTGTCTACTAGGAGGTGATGCTACTTCTTGACCTTTATTCGGCAGTGTTTGTGGAAGTAGTTCTTCATCCGTGCAAACACTGCTACGCACGACATCTTTGCCTCGACACGGTCACCGTTGTTGTCAAGAGGGTTCAGCTTGGCCTTGGCCTCAACCATCCTCATAGACACCATGGCTGCAGCTCCACTGCAGGTAGGGTAGAGTAGAGTAGAGTAGAAGCTTGGCTTAACAGCTCTCTTCTGTTTGTTCTTTCACTCTGTCTCCCAGCAAGTTCTAGTTGAGGCACATTTCTTCCTTCCTCTTGGAGCAATTGATCTCCGCTGACGTCTGAGATTGGTGGTGAACTCTGGGTACTGTGGGCATGGCGGACGTAGCCACCTGGGGGGTCGGTCCTGATGTCCTGGCTGTGGGTTCCGACTGTTCCGAGGTCCATAGTTCCTTCTGCTTCTTTGGGGTGGGTGGCCAACAGGGTCAGTGGAATGCCTTACTGCGTAGGCGTGAGGCAGTGTTGCTGGAGTGCAGAGGAAGGCGTTCACTGCAGTGCTCACCCGGGCTCAGCTGGGTCCACTGCACCCGGTTGTGGTCCCAGATGGTGCATGTTCTTGATAATGGGTGCCGCCGCCAGCAATAGCAGTCACGTGTTTGAGAGAGGGTGTGGGCCTGTGTAAGTGGTTTGTGTGTGAGCGTGTGTATAGCACATATGTGTTTGTCTTTTCGTGCGTGTGTCTTTGCTTGCTTGCTTGCGTGCGCGCACGCGCGCGTGTGTGCGTGTGTGTGTTTTTGCGTGCGTGCATGTGAGAGACTGAGGCTGGTATTTGATAATGACATAAAATAAAAGCTGCAGTGAAAATTCAAAGAATACAGGTGTTGGTGTCATATAGATCATTTTTCCCAACTGTATTATTTGCTATGATATTAAATTGTCTTTGACTTTGTGTGATGGGTCGTGTTTTTTTTTTTCTTTTTTTGTGGTACAGAAATGACTGGGCTGAAGTCTGAATCTCTCAGCTTGTCCATACACCACAGGCTGGCATAGCGTATTTATTTCCATTTTAAAAATTGCATATTTGAAAGGAAAGGATAAAACACAATTTCAGGAGACAGAACACTTAGAATTGTTTTTTTCTTTAGATGTCAGAGTTCTGAGTTTTGAGTCGCTACAACGCTTAAACTTGCTCTCACACACACACACACATTGTCACGAAACACAGAGTCAAGGCAGAAAGAAGTCAGTTTTCAGTTTTTACTTGCAGATTTCCAAGAATGCAAACATAGGAATTGGACTCTTCAACGCTCAGATCACATGGAATAACAGGAGTAGTAGATTCAATTCGAAGGAAAACAAAGATGAGTCCGACAATAAAACAGAGGTCAGATGTCCAAAACACAAACAGAGAACAGAATTTATCTTGCAAGCTTCTTGAGACTTCAAAAGGCAGGGAGTCAAAGGCCCGTGAGAAACAGGCCAAGGTGTTTTACCCCACTGCACTGGCTTGACCAAAGAAGTTGACATTGTTTATAACCGAAGAGGGCCAAAAAAGTATCTGTCATGTTGGCTTTTTTTCTTTTTTATTAAATGGCTTGGTGTTGCATATTCATGTTTGCTCTGCTGCTAAGTCCGAATCCTCAAGCAGTATGCTGCTCATTGTAACACTGCTGCCTGTTGCCAAATATCTTTTCATGAATATTTTACCAAGTAATAGACTGTGATGTGTGGCACTGGCTAGTCTGTAACTAATGACTCCAGGTTGCCCACCCCTTCCTTCCTATGTATAATAAAGCAAAGGCAAAATTCAACCTTGAGATATGTTCATGGAGTTTGCAGTATGTAACGGAATGGAATGTTAAACCTCCCTCCCAAAGCCTCTGACAGTGTTGATGCCATTGGGCTTAGGGACTGGTCCTTTAGTTCAGCGTTATCGTACTGTGCCTCCCATTTCCGAACCAATGTAGTTGACGTGGTGGCACGTTCGCGCCCCGAGGTGGACGAACAGGTGCAAGATGACCTCCGTCACAGTGGTGCCGTGGCCCGGATTGGGAGTGAGGTTTAAGGGGGAGAGTGGAACGGAGGCCAACTAGCAGAGTTGGCATGGAATGTTAGTAAACCTCCCTCCCAAAGCCTCATACAGTGTCAATGCCGTTGGGCTGAGGGACTGGTCCTTTAGTCCAGCGGTATCGTACTGTGCCTCCCATTGCCGAACCGATGTAGTTCACGTGGTCCGTAGAAATGTGACATTTCGCAAACAGGGTGTAATCCTTGGGGACCGGCAGGTCGGCGGTGAGAAAAAATAAACTCTCATGGTACGGGGCTTGTGGCATGGGCTGCTGGCTCATTTAAGCGAGGCTATGATAGCAGGGTCATTCCATGTCAACAGGAGCCCGCACACTTGGGTCTAAAAAAAAACAGAAAAAAATCACCAAATGTAGACTACCCATGGGAGAAACACTGTACATTTATTTGAATAAGATGTATAGGTCTACTTTCCATGTTACAGCCATTTTTGCTGGGGGAGGGAGGCGCCCATTTTGATTACACTCTTTTTTTGTCATTTTGCATGCTGGAACACACACACACACACACACACACAAACACAAAACAGTTATTAACACACACACACACACACACACACACACACACACACACACACACACACACACACACACACACACACACACACACCATATTGTTTTTCAATGCACTGCTTGCACTCACACTTGTACTTGCGCACGCACGCTCGCTCTCTCTCTCTCTCTCTCTCTCTGTCTCTCTCTCTCTCACACACACACACACACACACACACACACACACACACACACACACACACACACACACACAGGCAAGCCGACAGGGGGGGACAACAAAGGGGTATGTTGTCCAGGGCCCAGGAGAAAGGGGGCCCAGAATTGGGTCCCCATTATTGTATGTAGCCTATTGGACAGGGGACCCTTTCATATTGACTTTGTCCTGGGCCCAGCAAAAGCTGTCAGCGGCCCTGCACACACACACACACACACACACACACACACACACACACACACACACACACACACACACACACACACGCACACACTTTTGTAATAGTCATTTTATACATTGAAAGGAGGATGAAGACAAAATGTCAACTAAATTCTTTTAAGTTCTATTAATCTCTTTGGGTCAGTTTGGACCGGAACACGCACACAGCTAGTAGGCCAGTCAATCTAGCTCTAAAAAGGCCCAAACCCGGGACAAATTGCAATAATGGTTCCTACTTTTACGTGATCCTTAAACCCCCTTGTATCACATATTAAAAATCTACAGCTTTATATTTAGTGGAACATACTTTTTTCCAAGGTCAAAGTTGGCAGATTTCCCATTCATTTCTCCATAGGGAGACAATATAGGAGATACAAGGTGAATAGGGTAAAATTGTAAACTATGAGATATTAATTTGAAACTTTCACAGTTGGTAACTGACATTCAGACAAACAACCTTTGTATTGCAAGTTTTCTGAAATATGATGATGGTATATGCAAATGAGGTCATATGTACTGAAATATGTGATCAATCTGTGGCAACAGATCAAGCATAAAACAATATTGCAATAGTAATGGTTCATTATATTGATCCTTCAACCCCTCTGCATCACATATTAAAAATCTGCTTTCATCAATTCAGTGGAACATAGGCCTACTTTTCCCAAGGTCAAAAGTATCTAATTTTACCCACTGAATAGCAAAATGCATTAGAAATCTGCTACTTCTGACCTTCAAAAAAGTATGTTCCACTGAAGTGATGAAGGTAGATTTTTCATATGTGATGTATGGTGGATTAAGTATCAATAAAAAGTGTGAATCAATACTTTTGCAATTGTTTTATGTTTTGCTCGTTGTTGCAAAATGTATCACATATTTAAGATGATGTGATGTCATTTGCATATTTAATCATGATATTTCAGACAACTTGCAATACAAAAAATATTTGTCTTTGCTTGAGTAAATTAGCCTACTGTGAAAGTTTCAAATTGATATCTCATTGTTTAAAAAATTAGCCTATTAACCAAATATCTCCTTATTGTCTTCCTATGGGAAAATGAATGGGAAAGTATGTTCCACTAAATATAAAGCTGTAGATTTTTAATATGTTATTTATACATACCTAAGGATTAAAAAAAACTTGAAATGGTTACTATTGCAATTTGTCCAGGGTCAGTGCTGGCTGTCCGGCTGTGCCCAGAAATAGGGGCGTGACGTATGCTACGCTTCCAAGTAGTTGCGCTCATCTAATTGGAAGAGAAGACTTGACTGGGCTTTGCTATTGGCTACCCTAAAGTTTAAAGGTCAGCGGGTGGGTTATAAAGCCGGGCTAGCACACACACATGCTAAAACATTAGCAAGCTCATTTGTGCGATAGCGCACAAGGAATGTTTTGTTGGAAAGCTTAGTGTCAACAATTATTCCTAAAGGTATGTGTGGTTTACACGTTAAAACACAATGAAAGCCATAGGCATTAGGTGTATTTTCCTCATGTAGCTACCCATTCGTAACAGGATAGCCACACTCAACGAAGAATATCATAGAGCTACGGTCTTGAAACACATATTGTTTAGATGTTCTACGTAGGCCTGGCTGTTATGTTCCCTGAAGATGTGTATGTGTCACGTTAAACAGACAGACAACTTCGCTGGTCTACTACGTTGAGCATCATTCACTCACAGACCTCAGTTAAAGGTTAATGTATACTGTATCTTCTCTGCTCCGTTTGCAGATGTCAGGATCCAGACCACCATCCCTGGTGCATTTGGCGAATGGGCTTGGCATAGCAACAACACAATCCCCAGATCATCATTCGTCATTCGTGACTCTTCAGGAGTATCGTTGTGTATTAAGTTGGTTTCTTGGATGGGGGCCTTCTCAAAGACAGCAATTTCTAGAGGACCTTATAGCAAAAGCTGTACCAGGAAAAGTGTGTAGCCTACTTGCACAGCTAACAACAATGCAGGTAAGGTGTAGTGGTCATCTTGGGAGGAATTTGCCTATACAGTAGGCCTGATGGGCCAGTATAACTGCATAATAGACCCACTGCATAATGCTAGCACCATAGACATGTCTATGGCCAGCACTACTTGTATCAGTTTATGTTGTGTAAAGGTGTTCTGTGTAATATTTTTAGTAATGTAACCTTTTTTTCATGAATACCTGCCACCACCACCAAATTCTAATGTTCATTATGACAGTGGAGAAGATCTCTCCTTTTCATGTATGAAAAGTGCAATTTTCCCTGTCTGCCTTTTTGAATGTCCAGAAATGTACATTTTTAGCTGGAAAACTTGCTGTTCTTTGGTCATACTAATAAATATCAGTTGTAGTAAATATTCATGAAAAGCTTAATTTTGGCAGTAGACAACGCTGTTTCAATGAGCAGCATAAATACCTACTCTAGTCTGGCCACCATCCTACATGGTGCACCTTTTACACTTTGTCATATGATGCCTGTGTTGCAGGTAAAGGACAAGCCTCCCAACATCTTTGAATGCCAGCTCCGCCTGTGGACACAGTGGTTTGAGTCATGGACCGAGGAGGAGCGAAACACCTTCATCACTCGACTAGAGGAGGCTGATCCTGCGTTTGTTGCCCAGTTCTATACAGGCGTGGCCTGCACAGCCGGGACTGTGTAGATGGCCAGAGAATCACCAGTGTATTCCATGTCTATTGTACATGAGCACATTGAGGATCAATGCTGGACAGCTTGCAGGTGATGTTCTTTATGTGGCATGGGGGGGTGGGGGGATTCAGGTTAGAACTGAGCGAGTCCTCTGGACAGCTTTGGCTGTTGGGGCTACCTTTACCCAAAATAACCTTCACAGACGTGTGTGTGTGTGTGTGTGTGTGTGTGTGTGTGTGTGTGTGTGTGTGTGTGTGTGTGTGTGTGTGTGTGTGTGTGTGTGTGTGTGTGTGTGTGTGTGTGTGTGTGTACATAAATAATATATTTTTGTATTTTTTGTATGTTAAATTTTGACTAAAGTGTACGGACTGCTTTCTTCTCCGTTTGGAATAAATATGACCAAAAAAATGTTTCAATGCAAAGAACTCATTTATTGTCTTGAGCAATACAATGCGCACAAAGCAGACAAGTAGGGAGGAAGCACATGTTGCTTAATCACATCCTTGAATGTGGTGTTTTGAGTACAAGCAGCGGTCTAAGTTAACAAGAATATGTTAGGATTCTAGCCATTTTGCAGAGGTCACAGCCCTGAACACCATCGGGGGAGAACCCACATCAGTGTCCTCACAAGTGCTTATGAACGGGAAAAGCTTAGCTGGATTAGATGACTTAATTGCCTGAGTGCCAACATCCTTGAAGGTGTACATGTGAGCTCTCTGGTCTACATCATAGAACGAGATCTCCTCTTTGTTGAAATCAATCATCACCCCTATCTTTGCTGGTTTATCAACCCCCTCCCCCCTCAGTTGAATCCTTCGCCTGTCATTTGCATTGAGGACATCAGACCGCTGCAAGGTCAGGGTCCAGTACTTATTTTTGGGGGTAAATGATATTCTTCCTTTCTTCATCGCCGTTTCGCTAGCCACACCCAATACATAACAACGTTTTCCATCCACTCCGACCTCCCAGTACGGTCGGCCTTCCTGAAACCCAGTGCTAGCCAAGGTGCCCGTCACATGGTTAAATCGTTGTGGGAGGTTGGGTACGCTCTGAGGATTCTGAAGCAGTCTCATTTCTGTGTTGTGATTTGCCAGTTGTAGTTTTGGGTGTGCTGAGGCAGGATCTATGGCTGGTTGATCTGTGAAAATGAGCAAAATAATTAATAATAATAATTACATTTGGATAATTTGCACATTATGTCTACTCATAGCCTTTGTTGGGCTGTATTTCCTTGTTTTGAATTTGCCCAAGATCTATCCATGAGGTTTAAGTTACCAAAAAAACTCCAATTGTGAAACTAGTGAGATTGTAGTCCTGCTATTGCGAAAATGACTCGGTTGTATGGTGATTATCGTGTATGTATAGATTAATATGTAGATGAAAAATGTAGATGCAAAAATACTCAGTCATGTTCATTTGCCTCCAGTGTACTTACAGATTTGCACAGCCTTTTCTTTTTTTGCGCTCTCGAATTCTGTATGGGGTCAAAGTTAATGGAAGAAATTTGATGCATTTTCAAACACATTTGCAGCACAAGAGAGATGCCAATGCCGTTGATTAAGCACTCAATAACTGTCATTCTGTAAGGGTGTCATACAATAACTGTCATTCGGTAAGGGTGTCTGTGTCACCCATGAACTGAGACTAAAGCACAGCCAACGAGTACAACTGCCCAAGCATGTACTACTAGTTAGCACACTAATTAATTATCATGCACATACAGAACAAATAAGCGTAAGATCATAATGCCCTATTTGCTACCACCAACACAACACACACCTTCAATTTTTCTTTTTTGCTCTTCATTTTCAGCCTCCATTTTCCTTAATGATGCTTCCAGTTGTTTTTTCTCTTCCTCTAAAGCTGCAAAATGATTACAAGGTGTTTTAATTTTAAAAAGTCTATTTTGATTCCGCTTACATGACATGTGGATGAAAAAAAAATCACCATTGTGATTAGTGTGTTTTAGGAAACTCCAGAAGTATTTGCCCCTTTATGAACTCTGCTTCCTACAAATTCTGAAGGATAATGTCCAGCTATCAGTTTTCTACCATCAATCATTTGTGTGCATGCGTGAAAAGTAGGCATGTACCGAATCTTGATTTTTAAGGTTCTGCCGAATACCAAATCCATTACTTAAGATTTAGCTGAATCCGTAGCCGAATCCTACTCTGATCACCGGAAACCGAACCCTGTCAACAAGGCCGGAACTGGCTGACTCTGCCTATTTGAGTTATTCTTGTTCAATATTTACATTTATTTGACGATCTGAAAATGTTAAGTGTGACAAAGGTCCAAAAAGGTAAAAGAAAATCAGTAAGGGGGCAAATACTTTTTCATACAGCTATATCTGTTACAAAGGAAGAGAAACCTGCATGCTTCACCTAATACCTCACCTTTGGTTTTCCCTTGTTGGGTTTTGAGTTCATTATTTCTTTTCTTGAGGTCATCTACAGCTTTGTCTTTCTCGGTCTGCAGTGTGTTAAGGGCTCCATCCTTTGCATTCAACTCATTCCTCAGTGCTATTAAGTGAGGCAGATCAGTCGTCACAAAGAGGCAGAGTGCAGAATTGGATAAGAGGCATCACAAGCATTACAAATAAAGCATTACAACAACCTCCCTTCTACAATACTCCAACCTGTTCATATGAATAGCTTAACATAAACATACTGTATAGTATAATATTATGTGCAGTGACGATGACCCATGGCATTTCGCATAGCAATGCTACACTTCCAAACACACGGACTAATGTTACTGAGCAAAGTTTTCTGCTTGCACACATTTGAAACAATATCAATATCAAAGACACACATTGAGAAGAGATGACATTGAGCCTCACCGTCATTTTCGGCCTTGAATTTAGCAATTTCATTCTTGAGAACTATGAAGGAAATGGAGGTTACATTATTGCCTTCATGCGATCATAAGGTGTGGAGTGGACATTACTATACTCCCTATGATTACATTGTGTGTCTGTGTTTTGTCAATGTCGTGTACTCTGCATGTTGTTATGGGTCATTTTACCTTCATTCTGCTCTTCCAGGTGAGCACAGGCTTTGGCTTGTGTCACACTAGCTCTCAGCTCTACACAACACAAGAAGAAGCATTACAAGCATTCCAACAACCTCCCTCTTACAATACACCAACCTGTTCATATGAATGCTGGCTCAACACAAACGTACATATGTACATAAATAATATTATGTGCTGTAAGTGTGGCCCATGTTATTTCGCATAGCAATGCTACACTTCCAAAGACATGGACTAATGTTACTGAGCAAAGTTGTGTGTGTTCACATTTGAAACACAATAACAATGAGACATACTGAAAACAAATGAAACGTTTAATTGTGAGCCTCACCATGATTTTCTGCCTTGAGTTTAGCATTTTCTTTCTTGAGATCTATAAGGGGAAAAGGTGTCACATTTGTCATGTATTGCGATCACAAAGGGAGATACCAGAAGCCCAGTATCACAGTGATCATCTCTTACCAGCAATTTCATCTGCTGCCGTCTGCTTTATGCCTTTCTCTGTATCCAGGAGAGCAGCAATTTTATTCTGCATCTCAATGTTTTTCAAAACTGGGAAGGAAAACACCATGCGTTCCGAGTTGTCAGAATAGACACGACATTATCTGATATGGATGGACACAAAGTATTGGATTGATCATCAGTTCAAGATAAAGTGTAGCGTTTGGCTTACTCAGATCTGCTTTCTCTTTGTCTAAGCTCATCAGTTGCTTAGCGCTGTCTGCTTTCTCCTTCTCGCTCCGCTCAAGGCGTTTACTCAAGTCTGGCAGAAGGGTTGGTGGGAAGAAAAAAAAACATTTTAGCCATGTTTGCACACCATTACCACATATACACACGTGGACTGTGAGTATAAACTAATTACTCACCATCAATTTCTTTCTGTGAGGACTGTTTGAGGTTTGTTAGTTTTATTTCCAAAGCTGCTGCCTCTTTTTCCAAAGCTTGAATCTGTTGTACTAATAGGTAAGGAAATGAAAGATAAGAATTCATAATCATAAACAATATTTTTTTTCCTGCCCATGTTATATACTGTAAACTATACGTCAAGGGGTACATACCTTTCTGGCCTTTGCCACAGTCTTCAGCCTTCAAACGGTCAATCTCTATGTGCTTCTGGTTCAGTTTAGTTTCTATTACTGAAAATAATACAAATCACACTTCTGTGTTAAGTGGATCCTAACACTGTGAGGACCAGTGGAAAATGCGAAACTGAAAACTTCATTTCCCAAAATGCATCTGGTGCTTGGCATGAAAGGCAGCAGGAAAAAGTAAACTGTAGCCCACTGCTGTGCTGCTGCTGGCCTATGTCACTAAACTTCATTGTCCCGTGGCGACTGCTTTCTACAGTATGTGATGCCACTACTCTGGCCAGAGATGACATTAGTCATAAAATATCACCAACCAGCAATCTTTTGTGCAGCATCCGCTTTGGCTTTGGCCAACACGTTCTTCAACTGGCTGATTTCATCCTCATGTTCCAGCATCTTGAGCACTGAAATAAAATAGTTATTACAAATGTATGGTATTCATCTTCATGAGAAGATCTTCCAGGGAAATTTGCTAATATCCTAATGAATGGCCAGCGCAACTCACCAGCTTTGATTCTCTCTCCTTCTTTGTCCTGCAAGGCATCTATCTTCTCATCAAGCTCATTTTCCAGTTCTGTCAGAATGGTAATGAAGCAAGAAGATATTTTTTCATCAAATATTTGCAAGTAGGGGTCTCATTGAAATGAAAAGTAAGAAGTCTGCTGTAACTTAAATTAAGGCCCCTATGGTCTTACCAGTGATGCGTGCTAAATACTCCTCCGTGTTGTCAGCGATCACATTTCCCTTTTGCCTTAATATAGCAATCACTTCTATGACTGAAAACGGAAAGAAGTGTTGGGGAAATCAAAGTACTGCTGTTTGCCTTTCAGATATATTCTAAGACTGTTGGTACGGTATGAACCAAAAAACTCACTTTGTTTAGCTGCTGGACTCTTTCCTCCAAGTGCTCCTTCTATCTGGGCCAGTTCTTTCAATTTCTGCTCCAACTCCTTCTTCAGTTCTGAGTAAGGTACATATACAGATTTACAGCACACAGTGCGTTTCAGAGATGTTTCAACATTTAAAGGCCTTTGTGAAAAGGATTTTCTAGAATATTACCAGTCTCATCTCCAGTCTTGCTTGCTATGGCTTTGTTCAGAGCGTGAATTTCCCTATTCAAATTGGTGATCTTCAAAACTGTAAAGAATAACAAAATTGCAGTAAAATGTTTAAAAAGTCCCTCTATGTCATAGACGTCGTGTTCATTACAGCTGAAATGTAGTACTGTGGAACACCGCCATACTTAGGCCTGGAATGTCCTGCATCTTTTTCAGGTCTTCTTCCACTTTTATCTGCAGGTCTGTGTGTGAATGTGTGATGATTGTTAACACACAGAACCAACACAAAACAGCAACAAAATGGAACCAATAACTTGAAAAGATAGATAACAGCAAACACAATTCTTCTGACCTGTGTATTGCTCTTTAACTGTGGTACAGCTGTCAATCACTTCCTGTTTGCTTGTTTTAAGCACTGAAAAGTAAGGGAAATAAATAAACAGTATTTAGTTATTCATGGCCAAAGGGGTTTAGTGGAAGTACACTTTGGCAAGGGATAACTAAACACCAAGTGCCAGAAAGTTTTATTTTTCCTGAAAAAGCTGTTGGATCTGCACATGCTGGAATACAGTCAGGTTTATGTATTGAGTTTTGCGTCATCTCTTTGGTCTTCACAAGAAAATACATAGTGCCCAAAGTAGGCTAACTTAAAGTAAGTTCTACTCTCACCATCATTTTCAGCTTTCAGGTCATCAGTCTCTTGTTGTTTCAATTGAAGTGCTTTCTTGAGATCTATGAGGGAAAAGGAGATTTCATCGTCAGGTTTGTCATGCATTGCGATCAGAGGAGGAGAGATACCAGAAGCCCAGAGGAGTATACTAAGAAGCTGGTTCAGGAGTAAACCAGGTTAAGTTAAGAGGTAAATCATCTAATAGAAGACTCATCGGACTCCAAGCTCTTCTCTCTTCTATTAGACGATTTACCTCTTAACGTAACCTGGTTTACTCCTGAACCAGCTTCTTAGTTCACCCCCCAGTATCACTGTGGTCATCTCTTACCAGCGATTTCATCTGCTGCCGTCTGCTTTATGTCTTTCTCGGTATCCAGGAGAGCAGCTATTTTATTCTGCATCTCAATGTTCTTCAAAACTGGGGAGGAAAACACTGTGAGTTCAGAGTAGTCAGAATAGACACGACATTATCTGATATGGATGGACACAAAGTATTTCAAGAATGTAATGAAATGCTCATCCGTTCAAGATAAAGTGTAGTGTTTGGCTTACTCAGATCTGCCTTCTCTTTGTCTAAACTCATCAGTTGCTTAGCGCTGTCTGCTTTCTCCTTCTCGCTCTGCTCAAGGCGTTTACTCAAGTCTGGCAGAAGTAGTGGTGGGAAGAAAAAAAAACATTTTAGCCATGTTTACACACATTACCACATATACCAACCGTATCTCTCACAATATAGTGCTGTCACCACGAATTCACCAGGAAAAACATCTATAACACTTGTGGTGCCGTCATGATAAAGCCCCGTTTTTCGTGGTTGGACAACACTTTTGCGACCTATGTATTTGAATGGGCTGTCCGACTCGTAGTTGATTTACGATTCATGAGCCAATTTCAGTTGGCAACCAGTTTGCTCCACAGAAGACCAAAATAGTGTCAATATAATCCACAATCATTCAAAGTCATAAATCTACACGCACACAAGTCATAATAGGCCTACAGCCTACAGTCATGACAGGCCTACTCACCTACATGTGAACGGTGAGTATAAACTGATTACTCACCATCAATTTCTTTCTGTGAGGACTGTTTGAGTGTTGTTAGCTTTATTTCTAAAGCTGCTGCCTCTTTTTCCAAAGCTTGAATCTGTTGTACTAATAGGTAAGGAAATGAAAGATAAGAATTCATAATCATAAACAATACATTTTTTCCTGTGCATGTTATATACTGTAAACTATACGTCAAGGGGTACATACCTTTCTGGCCTTTGCCACAGTCTTCAGCCTTCAAACGGTCAATCTCTATGCGCTTGTGGTTCAGTTTAGTTTCTATTGCTGAAAATAATACAAATCACACTTCTGTGTTAAGTGGAAAATGCAAAACTGAAAACTTCATTTCCCAAAAAGCATCTGGCGCTTGGCATGAAAGGCAGCAGGAAAAAGTAAACTGTAGCCCACTGTTGTGCTGCATCTGGCCTATGTCACTAAACTTCATTGTCCCTTGGCGACTGCTTTCTAGAGTATGTGATGCCACTACTCTGGCCAGAGATGACATTAGTCATAAAATATCACCAACCAGCAATCTTTTGTGCAGCATCCGCTTTGGCTTTGGCCAACACGTTCTTCAACTGGCTGATTTCATCCTCATGTTCCAGCATCTTGAGCACTGAAATAAAATAGTTATTACAAATGTATGGTATTCATTTTCATGAGAAGATCTTCCAGGGAAATTTGCTAATATCCTAATGAATGGCCAGCGCAACTCACCAGCTTTGATTCTCTCTCCTTCTTTGTCCTGCAAGGCATCTATCTTCTCATCAAGCTCATTTTCCAGTTCTGTCAGAATGGTAATGCAGCAAGAAGATATTTTTTCATCAAATATTTGCAAGTAGGGGTCTCATTGAAATGAAAAATAAGAAGTCTGCTGTAACTTAAATGAAGGCCCCTATGGTCTTACCAGTGATGCGTGCTAAATACTCCTCCGTGTTGTCAGCGATCACATTTCCCTTTTGCCTTAATATAGCAATCACTTCTATGACTGAAAACGGAAAGAAGTGTTGGGGAAATCAAAGTACTGTTGTTTTGCCATTCATATATATTCTAAGACTGTTGGTACGGTATGAACCAAAAAACTCACTTTGTTTAGCTGCTGGACTCTTTCCTCCAAGTGCTCCTTCTATCTGGGCCAGTTCTTTCAATTTCTGCTCCAACTCCTTCTTCAGTTCTGAGTAAGGTACATACAGATTTACAGCACAAAATGCGTTTCAGAGACGTTTCAAACTTTAAAGGCCTTTTTGAAAACGATTTTCTAGAATATTACCAGTCTCATCTCCAGTCTTGCTTGCTATGGCCTTGTTCAGAGCGTCAATTTCCCTATTCAAATTGGTGATCTTCAAAACTGTAAAAAATAACAAAATTGCAGTAAAATGTTAGTCCATCTATGTCGTAGACCTCGTGTTCATTACAGCTGAAATGTAGTACTGTGGAACACCGCCATACTTAGGCCTGGAATGTCCTGCATCTTTTTCAGGTCTTCTTCCACTTTTATCTGCAGGTCTGTGTGTGAATACGGGATGATTGTTAACACACAGAACCAACACAAACCAGCAACACAATGGAACCAATAACTTGCAAAGATGGCAAACAGCAAACACAATTCTTCTGACCTGTGTATTGCTCTTTAACTGTGGTACAGCTGTCAATCACTTCCTGTTTGCTTTTCTCCAGATCTGAGGATTAAAAAAAAAATACAAAAACAATATTAAGAGTTTCAAGATGGGTACATTGTACCTAAAGGTAAAAGGAAAATGAATGTTAAGGAGTATGGGGGGCATCTTTGACCAAGCCCATTTTGTGTCAGACTACTAAAAAAAGAAGAGAAGGCACCAAAATGCAATCTACGTCTTGCTTTGCTCCAGGTCTGAGGACGAAAGGGAAGCAGACATGATGAAACATAAACTCTACTAAGCTCTGCTTTGGCTAATTATTTGTTACATGTTGTAACATGTTACATACAGAGGACAGATTTCTTTTACAAAGTTGCCATTCACAAAATGGCAGATAAAACATGACAGAAGTCATGGAATACCTGCGTTTAGGGTAATCTTAAGGAATCATGCATGTTCATAGACAGACATTCTAAAGCAGGGTGAGACACAATGTAAATAAGCTGAATACATGACACAGTACAGGAGTAACCATCAAAATCCTGGTGGAAATCTACTGCATTGCAGACAAGTCAGAGGGGCTTAGGTGACAAATACTGGACTTATCATTTAATATACTGTGGGGCTGCTTTTAAACAGGCAGGCTCGGTAACACTTAATAATAGTGTATACTTATAAAGATTATTAGTTAATAATAATTATTTAATAATAATAATTAATCATTCGTATCCTAAATAATTGACTAATGATGAACAAAGGATTAACAAATGTTTTTATTATTATTAACTAAATGTTATTCATGCTTTATAAAATATCTACAAATGTAATATGTTCAGGATTTTACAAACCTTTCAACAGAATATTTTTATTCATTTACAAAAATGTGTAAATGTTTGATAGGCCTAAATATGAAATATTAATATAACATTTCCCAGTCATTTACAAACCTTTGTTAAGGTTTTGTTCATCATTTGTTCTGTGCGGCAAAGCTTTTCATTCTAGAATTCACGTGCACATCACAGTAAAATATCTTGTATCTTGTATCTGGTTCATTATTTACTAAGTGTTATTAATGCTTTATAAGCAGCCAGACATTATTATAAAGTGTTACCACATTAGTCTTGTCCAAAAATACAAACCTGTTATTCTGATTTTCAGTTCGTCATTTTCCACTGTCATGACTTGAATCTTTTCTTTCAGGTCTATAAAAGTAAGCACAAGGTTATGAATGACTGCACTTATTAGTTATAGTGCAAATTGTGATAGGCCTATACAATATCTGTCATAGTTGTCTTCATTTAATGATTCTGAAGCGATGAGTAAACAATACCATTGTCATGTGAAAATGCATACCTTTAATTTTCCCGGCTGATGTATTTTCCAAGGTTTCAATGTTTAGTATCACATCCTTCATTTTATTTTCCATAATGATCAGCTTCAGTACTAAATAGGACATAAATATCTCAATACACAATAAAAAGAAATAAAAAAATGACATATATATATTTTTTTAAACCAATTTTCAACATTTTACCCATAGAGATTACCTAGTTCACCGTTTTCTTTGTCTAGGCCAACCATTTTGTCACTTTGGCGTTGCAGTTCTTCTTTCTTCAGTTCTAGCCGTCTCTCCAGTTCTATCAGATGAACATTTCAGATAGATTAGATTAGGAGCACATATGCAGCTTTAATTGTGTGGTTATTTAGTCATCTGGTGGGTGATTAGAAAGTGAATAAAGACACTTTCAACTGCTTACTGTCTGTGGCCAGAAAAATACACTTGCAAAAGTTAACTTTGTCTGGCAATGCAAGAGATTAGGGCATGCTCCCACGAGAACCAGCTAAGAAAAGGTTCAGAAATAAAGTTGCATTGTGCATCTTTAAGACAAAAGGGCAAACCATCATCACCAGAGCAAATATCCATCAACACTGGTGCCAACATACATATGTCAGTGTCCAAAAAGGGATATTTGAAGAAACATACATGCACTCCAGATGTGTTATCCTGTTAGTCTTAATTGTTTGTCATCTCGCATAGACACACTGTGACTTCACATAAAAAATAATAATTTTCTGACATTGAGTGGCTTCTCTCAGGGCCATTTAGCTAGCTTCAGAGTTAAATGTCAATACTGTACTATATATCAGTGTTTCTCAACCTTTTTTTAGGTGAGGCACCCTTTCAATTCATGAAAAAATTCAAGGCAACCCAAACCAACAAGCTGTAACATGGCACCGCATCCGATACCACACTAGTTTAGAAAGTAACACTTTTGGAGACGTCACACAACCTACGTTCGAAGTTGCAGCTGACTGGGGCGACCTATATTTACTTTATTGCGCGTAATTGGCAGATGAAAGATTCCACTGACTAGCATTAACTTATCAATTTAGACAAATATGAATTATATTACATAATTTATTCATCAGTCACGTTTCCACGGCACCCCTGAGGGGGGCCCGCGGCACCCCAGGGTGCCCCGGCACACCTGTTGAGAAACACTGCTATATATCATCCAGAATCATTTTACTATCAATTGAAAACAGGCACCTTCGAGTTGGTCATTTGCAGTCTGTTTGGCCTTTGATAAATCCAACTCCAGTTTTCTGGCTTCAGCCTCCAATTCTTCAATTTTCGCACCTGAAATTTAATACATTTTATTAGATACTGAGTATATTTTATTTAATGTATGCAATCATAGATAATGGTTCAGAAATGCATCACAAAATGTATGAATACATAAAAAATGTATCTAATAACAGTATATTTTCCTCTAAGCTAATCTAATTTAATTTGTACATTTTACTGCGTTCTAATTATACTGCACATTTCTGCACATCTATACGTTTCACTTCGTTCTAATTAAGATCTGCTAGCTTAAGCTCCTAATAAGAAAAAAAAATAAATTTTTGAGGTCTTTACAACAATATAAAGTGATGCGTATGTTTTGCGTACTAATTTGGAACAGTGGATTATAGCTTTTTTATTTTTAAAAAATACTGTTTTCGTTAGAAGGTTCATCCAAAAACATGTGATTTGTAGTCTAAAAGTTGACGACTTGAAAAATGATGATGGCTCTTATGTATATTATGTTCAAGTGCATACAGCCATGGTCATGGATGGTAGGGGAACTTATGACGTTTCGATTTCAAGACTGACTTCCTAACCATTAGGCCACGGCTACCCCATACAGTGTTCACTTACTGTGTGTTTTATCTTGTACTTTCAGCGCATTGATCTCCATGTACTTCTGTAGAAGTTGTCTCTCGATCTCTTAAACATTAAGAAAAACAATATTTCAGTGTTTCTGGAAAGGCCCAGGGGGCCCAGGGGTGGGGGAGGTATTGGGAGCATATTTGGGGGATTTTCCCCCTAGTAAGGATACTGTCAAGCTTCAATCAGATTAGACAGTTCACTGACAAAGAGACACACAGCATGATTGATTTTTTTTCTGAGAAGCAATTGGTTAACATCCACAGATTTGGGCAACCACCCACTGGACAACCCTTCATTCTTCTTCACCTGGCCCTGTTCACACAAGCCTGCTGGCAAAAGTCCTTGAATTTTCAACATAACTCTGGAAAATTATCTTCAACACACCACACAAGTAATTCAGGAGAGGTCTAAAAGCACTTTTTTGTTCTGCCATGCAAAACGTTTGATAGGACTACATGCTTTAGAGCAGTACAAAATATCTTAATTTAAGGGTGGAAAGCAAACCCCCACCCGCAACATTCTCATCACATCACACTTAACACTTTTATAAAATCCAGACCAAACCAATGCAATATAACACGTATTTAGCTATACAGCGTAGTATCACAACTATGAAGTTGACTAAACACACTTTCAAAATACACATTCACACACCAGCTCTCAAGGCAGCCGTATGGTGCCAATTGTCCAGGGTTCCAAAGTGACTTTCTGTTGTGCAGACACAGTACAGACAAAAGAGACCGTCCCCGGAACAATGTGGCTGGGCTCAGACTTAGTGAACGGCACCTCAGCATTCCAATTTCAAGACCAACTCTCTAACTTTTAGGCTGTGGACATGCTTGCTGTAGGACATGCGTTGCCGTACGAATTTCATGTCAATTCTAAGTCAATTCTACGCACGGTAGAGCACCAGTCACAATGTAGGCCTACACAGACGCGTGCATACAGTGCAGTATTGACCACACCACGAGGTACAATCTTTTGATTCCGAACATCCATGTTGAAGTTGACGTAGAGTGAAACACTGGAGGAAAACAACAATGCCCCATTGGCTATCTGCCCCTAGATGATACCTCCAGTATTATGTGAATTGCTCCAGTTGTCCTGAAGCAGGTATGTGTGCTCAGTTGCACACACTTGCAAGCTTAGTTTTAGGCACACAGCAAGCATGTCCCTAGCCTTAGGCTATGTTTGTCTGTGTATGATAGTGGCCAAATTACAGTAGGTATTGCAACTGAACTCATTGAAACTGTGATGCCTATTGCCAAATTTTCTTTTCATTAATGTTTACCAAGTAATAAACTACTATTTATTAGTATGACCAAAGTACAGTACATTTTGCAGTTAAAAGTGTCTATTTCTGTAAATTGCAAATGGTGGACATGGAGTAGATTCACCTTTTCATGTATGAAAATAGCATTTTTCCCGGTCATAAGGAATACTTGGTAACATTAGTGAATGGGCAGAATGAATTGGAATGCAAGCAGGATATAAACTACTAAAACTATTACACAGTGCACCTTTAAGGGGAGGTTCTCTTGTGGAGTGGCCCGGTGATGTGAGTATTACTGTATGTCCCTTGTTTTGTCACCAGTGCTACACATGGTACCCACCTTTGATTTTATAGGTGGCCTCCTGTTTAGTTTTCTCTATTCTGCGCTCCAATGAGGCGATATCACTTTCAAGGGCTAGTACCTTCATCACTGAAAAATAAATTGAACAGATTCAGTATTTTGTGCATTTTTAGAAACACACATCCTGATTTCTTCACTCAGTTGCTACTTACTCAGTTTTATTTTTTCAGCTTCCTCTCCCTTCACCATTGAAATCATTTCATCCAGCTCTTTCTCTAAGGCTGTAATACAACAATGATAATATGGTATATTTGAACAGGATGCTGATGAATGCATAGTTTACTAGGTATTACTATGTATTCTACCATGCACCGTTTTGATATTTCATTAAATGCATATGAATGGCTCACCATCAATCTGTGCCAAATATTGCTCATTGGTCTGTGCCATGGCTATCTTTCCATTGTTGATTATCGTTGTCATTATAGTAGTTACTAGAATATAAACAGTTATATTTTAACATGCAGTACAATGATTTCAAGTATTCTTTTAAAACTATGGTAACTTGACAAAACATACTCTTTTTGGAGTCCATTCTGTTTCTAAGACCCAGCTGTTTCTCCAGTTTCTCCAGTTCTTCTATTTTGCTCTCCAGCTCATATTCCAGCTCTGGGGACACACAAAAACAACACAAACAGAATAAGAGCCGAAAAGAATCCCTTTTATAAAATCGAATGTATTCTTTAACAACTGAGCTGAGACATGTGTGGATACCTCTTGAATCCCCTGTCTTTCCAGGCAAGTCCCTTTGTAGTTTCTCAATTTCCGAAATTAACAGATTCATTCTCAGAACTGAAAATACAAACAAAACACTGAGTAAAACTTCAATACTAATATACATACTTATTAGTGATACTTATTATACCATCATTATTTTCTACACTTCATTGTCAAATATTAATATATTGAAATTGTTGTATTTTAAGAAATACTATGACATTATGGATGGTAAACATATTTAATAATAATGAAGTTTATAATTACTCATGCAGGTTGACATTCTGTGGCAATGATCAGTTTAATCAAAGAATCTCATATTACGGAAATATCAGCATTAAAGACATATGTAATGATTAAAATGGTGATGATGACTATGATTCAGACATATGGGATCTTATTACAAATGTGTCTTTAAGGAGATACATACCTAGTCTTGAGTTCTCATCAACTTTTGTTATAATTGCATCAAACTCTCTCTGCGTCTCTGTGACAAATAATAAATATGGTGTTAATAATAGACATGGCATGATCACAGTCAGGAACCACATCACGGGCCTAAATAACAAACTTGTGCGAACTGGAGAACGCTGTTGCTCAACAGTCTATGTGATCACTTCACATATTATTGTTAACTATTTATAGATCTCTACAATTTTTGAATTGTATTCATTGCATGATGCAAAGACATCAAGTTCCCATTGGTTCCCCAAACTTTTTCAACAAATGCCCTCATCATACAGTAACCCTCCTAAAGCCCGTCGTCATTATGACGTCATCATAAGCCTGACATTGCCCCCCTCATCATTAATAAATAAAATAAGGCCCTCCAATGTTCTCCTTCTCAATACCCCCCTAGGGCTCCCGAACACCCCCGTTGAGAAACACTAAACTAACCCCTACTATATGAAAGTCAGACATATTGATGACGATGACGTAACAGCTCATGATTTTGTTTCATGACGAGATGTGATGACTGATAATGTACAGCAGTGGTTCACAATCTCTTTTTCTCAAGGCAACCATATTTTTGCCCCCCACGGCATCAGGCATTCAAAGCATTCACGTCACACACACTCTGTTCCTAATAACTAGCCTACTAATTTTTTTATTCTATTTAAATAGGTGTTTAATGTGGACCTTGAATTCAGTTGTTTTGTCAAACATGAATTAAATGCTTTCTCAAGTGTGTAACATATGAATTACATCAAAATGATTAAACCCCATAAAATACAGCGGGTTTTGCGACCCCCCATGGATGTGTGGCGGGAGTCCCCCAGCTTGGGAACCACTGATACAGTAGGCTATAATAATACTACGTGTGTACCACCTGGGCAATCAGGAGTCCAAACAACGTGAAGAAAGGATGATATCTCACCCCAGTATGTGTCATTGAGAAGACTGCACTGCTCCATTATTTTCCTCTCATTAATTTTCATCTCTAGATTAGGGAGCAAGACAATACAGTTATCTCATGAGTATCAGGACAAAGATGTCAAAGGTAAAAGTAGTAGTAAACTGCAAATGCACCCAGAGAGTGCAGACCTCTGCCAAGGAAGCTATTTGATAGAACATTTGACTATGTTACACCCTATTTTTTTTCAAGTGTTTCTGCCTTGTTTTTGTGGAGTTAGAAATTGGAACGTCAAAATTCCTGGATCCGGATCGTGATGCGGATCACCAACATAATTTAATCGCTTGTTCCTTTTGTCATTTCCAACAACTCCCCAAAACTTCAAACTTTTTGAGTTATCCTGAAGACAGACAGACAGACAGACAAACAGACAGACAGACCGACAGACAGACCGACTGTCAAACCAACGCGACTGAAAACATAAACTCCTTGGCAGAGGTCAAAATAACAACAATACACAGGTAACTTGACTGAGTACGCAGTAGACCAGTGTGACTTTCACCTGATTATCTGCTGGTTATATCAAATTTGTGGTGGGCCCTTTTTGGGTTTTTATGTATTTCAATAATAACACAGTCTATCTCCCTCATTAGGTACAGTGGAATAACTGGGGTAACAGTTATGACATAGCCTATCATGTGCTAGTGTTGTTCCTACACCATGAATTTACTTCTTCTTTCGACACCTCTACATTGGGATATTAACACTGTAAATGTTGCATTGTTAAATCAACATGTAGAGAGTAGGACACACACTATGCGTGTTAAATTTGAAATTTTGAATTAACATGACAATATGTACTGTGTGCACCTGCTTTCTCAACAGGACATATTACCAAACCAACCTTTGATGTCCACTGTCAATGTTGCTTTCTCCTCTGAGCAGGTCTGAACACGTCTTTTGAGAGCTGTGGGATGGAGGCAATGGCAGAACGGTGAGCTAGCCTGGGGCATGTAAGTGATTTTTATGGTGGCAGGACAATTGTTGATTTAAAATAATACTAATGAGGTGGGCATTGGAAGTGGATGTCATAAATTGTGGAAGAATACCGGAGGGGGTGCCGGAGATGGGTATTACACACAAAGACAGCTGTGCTGTGGTGAAGCATGCTAATGGGGACCTGGGTTTGAGTACGGCCTGGGTCATATCCCAACCCTTTCCCATTTCTCTCTCCCACTCGTTTTCTGCACCCCCTCCTCCTCCTCCTCCTCATTTTCCTGTCTGAATGAAGGCTAAAAAGCCCAGACACAGAAAATAAAAAACATGCTCTGTGTGTGGGAATGGGCTACACTTGTACCTTCTATTTCAGCTTGCAGAGACTCTTTCTCTGTGATTCCTTTGTTCACTATGGTGACCATTTCAGTCTGGATTTCAATCACTTTCAGGACTGTCAAGATGAAAATAATGAACATGTTATACAAAGAAAAAAGAGAAATTCTTTGCACTTGATAGATGCAAAAAACTCTGAGACAGTAAGGCACAAACCCTGTTCGGCCTTCTCCCCTTCTACAATCTTCAGCTGTGCAATGGTGTCCTGCAGCTGTTGAGTGATGCGTAGGAGTTTCTGCTCCAGCTCTAAACCAGAATCAGAATCAGAATCAGAACCAGAACCAGAATCAGAACCAGAATCAGTTTTATAAGCCAAGTGCACATATCAAATGTGACTTTCACAGATGTTAGCTCTCTACACATATCCACCTTATTCCTAGTTCTTCTTCTTATACAGCGTCTTAAAGGGACAGTTTGGTCAATTTCAACATGCAGTTGTATTGCTCACGCTACCCTTGACTTGTCAGTACCTGGTGATGCCACATTTTTCGGCTCAGCCCTTTCCGAGATATGAGCAATTCTAATGGGGGCAGCGTTTGTTTACATTTTTTAAAAATGAAACATAGGCCAACTCCAAATATTTTCCCAAAAGGTACTGCTTTTTGCTAGTTGTCTGCTGATGTTTTATAACCTTTTGGATGTTTTTGGGAATAAATAAAAACGTTTTTTTTAAATGTAAACAAAGAGCTGCCCCCATTACAATGACCAGGATCTCGGAAACGGCTGAAGAAGAAGAAAAAAAAATCTCAGGCACTGACAAGTCCAGGGTAGTGTGACCATTACAACTGCATGTTGAAATTGACCAAACTGTCCCTTTAAGTAATACTGTACCATTAAAATAAAACCAGCATATTTAACCCATTTTAGCCTGATGCTGCATATACGTAACATATACTACTTGTACGCTGCATTCATGCTCTTGAGATTTGAGGGGTTTTTTTTTCATTAAACGTGTGTATGTTAGAGCTGAATGGCCACATTCTAATGCAAGATGTGGGTCATAGTGTTAAATACATTTTTTTCACGTTTTTATGTGCTTTGGAGGCTGAGATATTTAGGTTATAATAGGCAGCGGGCACCTTTTCCCAAAAAAGGGCTTAGGCATTCAGCCGGCGTTAAAATGGGTTAAACAACTTGTGTTTCACAAAAACTTTTAGAAAGTTGCTGCTTAGTTTACATGTGTCTTCGAATAAACCAAAAATTGCACTCCTTTTACATTGCTACAACGGTGACTCCAGGAATAAGACGGACAACATTTATGTCCAATTTACAATGTCAAATATTCAGTATCACGCCCCAGGAAGGCCATTTGTTTTCAGACATCCTCTGTCAATACCCTTCATGACTGTGACTGGGCATTGGGAACTCAAACTCCTTCTTCATATTTGAGTACCTGCATGCTTCTGTTGATTCACTTTCTTGAAATGAGTCACGTTGGCCTCATACTCTGAGATCTCCAGAATCAGACTGTCTATCCGTTCAGCTGCAGAAGATGAGGCATAATGTTATTTAATCACCGTTACATCATTGTAAAATGACATAGTAAAACAGTTCACTAAGATGATGTCCCTTGACAATAACAGTTTTTCACCCAACGCATTTACCTCCAGCACGACTATCAGGGAGTGGGGTTGCAAACCATCCGGCCATAAACCGTCTATGTATGATATCTACAGGTTTTGTCATGGCCTTGCATTATCTAATGAGCCTATTTATGCTCTATCAGGATATACTGTTATTAAAATGATGGTATCTATCTATCTATCTATCTATCTATCTATCTATCTATCTATCTATCTATCTATCTATCTATCTATCTATCTATCTATCTATCTATCTATCTATCTATCTATCTATCTATCTATCTATCTATCTATCTATCACCTCCCACCTCAACCCTATCCACACTCCTGCCCCGCCCGCAACCCAATATTCACTACCTTGACTAAGCCCTTTCCTGTGGGAAACATTGACAATACAGTATTTCTCAATTGGTTTTGTACATTTCTCGAATCTCTCTCGCAATTTTCAAAACACAGTATTCATTCTCAAAACAGCTTTAACAAATGGCAAAACACCATGGATGACCTGCAAAACCAAGTCTCTTCCTCAAAATCCTTAGTTTGTCTTCCAAAACCAAGTTTTTGTGTCAATGAACGCGTCAGTGCCAGCAGAATGGTTAGTCATTGTGTCATAGTGTATGGACAAGCTAGTCAAATCGATTTGTCATGTTGTCAGTTGACTAGTACACTCTTGAGGATGCTTTCTGGAGCGAAATGCTGTTTAGAATGGATGGAAAATGTTGTAAATTCGACTTTATATTACATTGATCAGGTAAGATTGTACTAGATATACATTTAGAGTAGACATATTTATTGAAAGGTTTTCCCATTGCAAAATCAAAAAAATAGTCAACTCTGATTGAGGTGTCAAAGTGCGCCCTCTACCACCCCTTTTTACTTGTCTTGCAGGCCCATGTGGGAAAAAATATAGAAGTGTAAAGAAAAATAAATTTGAAACAATACACTGATACTGTATAAAGTGCACTTACTGTCTTGTGAAATTCTAGGGAAATATTGTAATTTTGTGTGGAGCGTAATTATAAAGGGCACATGAGGCATAGAGTAATGTAATGCAGTACTGTGCTTATTGTTGTATTGCATGCTTGTTTCCTCTTTCCCTTCTACTGCTTTTGATTAGAGAGAGTCAATATTTACCTGCGAGCAATTCACCAATACAGATCACATTTATAGACACAAATCCAATGGAAATTATACAGTGCTTAACACATTATGGCAGCTTGGTAAATCATTTTGCATGTCAAGACTTATACTATGCCATAGGGCCTAAATGTTTTGGTGTTTGAGATAGTTTTGTGTATTCAGTGACAATGCTTTTTGAGTGATATGACAAAAGCAATTGCTAATGTACAAAAAAGCTGAGAATTGTACACAACCATCTGCATGATGATGAAAGCATTTGCTAAATGCTGAAAACTATGAGAAACATATTTTACCATGTGCACAGATAACAGCAGGAAGTCACAATTGAACAAGACGTTTTGAGAATGATTATTCTGTTGTGAGAAATGTACAAAACCATTGCAGAAATACTGTAATGAAAAACATACCTTGTCTATTACATCTGGTTGTCTCCAACTCAAGCTCCCGAACTTTTTTCTCCAGCTCCTTCTTGAAATCTGAAACATTGATACCAGTGTTTTAACCTGGAAGAAATCTGTGTCAGGCACACATTTTCTGATGGCCCTATTCAGTTTACGTAACGTGGAAACAAAGTTGACTAGTCTGTATTTACAGTAAGTTGGGTGATTATAAGAATTGAGTTACATGAGGAAAAAACAGACTACATACATCACACTGCTAATGTGCATTTTGTGGCTTGAGGTGTACAGGTATGTACAGTAGGCCTATCTATGTTAGTGGCAGCACATGTGCATTGTAAATGATGAAAATGATGTAGCACGAAAGGGTTTTATTTAACTTCAGTAAGGAGAGCCTCAAAAGTTGCTTTCATTTTAAATTATTTATATGTTTTTATTTTTATTTTAAGCATCGGCTTTCACTAAACTTGGACTAGTGACATTCCCTTCTTCTTTCTTGTTTTAAATGTGTATTGATTTTTGGGCTGGTGTATCAGAGTAGCTGCAGTTATGACACTTCACCTACCTTTTGCTGTTTCATCATGCTGGTGCTTTACAGATTCTATTTGTTTGGTCAACGAGGTCTCTGTTGCCTTGAGGACCATAATTTGTACAACTAGAAGGAAGAGAAAACCAAAGTGATGTGCAAAAAAAATCATGAAGGTCAGTTCAAATAATATTTCAATATTTTTTCCCAGATGCAGATACATTATCACCTTTAGCACCCTCTTCTTGGTTCTAGTAAACGTACACCATCTGAGGTGCGCACAGCGGTCAAATAGGTTACTTGAAAACAGTTATTGTCATTATCGTCACAATCAGAAAAAAGCAGTTGAAAACTCGGGGGCAAAAAAACTGTTGAAAACTGTTTCTGTTAACATTGGTCAAATAAAATACATTACTGCAAAAAGTTCTGAGTGTGCAATGGCAACTGTTTCCTTTCCTAGTATACTTTATTTCCCTCAGAAAAAAACGAAAGCATCTTGCTCACCAAGGGCCTCGTTCTCACTGGTTTTGCCTTCCACCAGTCCTAGTAGCTCCTCTAACTGTTTCTCCAAGTCTGTGTCAGTAAAAAGTACAAATGTACATAACCATCAGGCCACCGTTGCTCCAAAGACGGAAGACCATTCATAAACTGCCACAAACGCTCCATAAACTCACCACTGATGCGTTGCAAATACTTTTCCGTGGTCTCCGTTTTTTCCTGGTTCATTACTGTGATAACTTCAACGATCTTGATGACTGAAAATGCAGTATTACAACTCTTAAATACTATGTACAAGTGAGCAAGTAATTCATTTATTTATCCATCCATCCATCCATCCATCCATCCATGCAGCTATCCACATGATTCATTCATTCATTCATTCATTCATTCATTCATTCATTCATTTGAACAGAGGTGGAAAGAGTACTAAAATATTGTACTCAAGTACAAGAACTGTTACTCTGTTGAAAATGTACTCAAGTACGAGTAAATTTACCAGTCAAAAAATATACTCAAGTAAAAAGTAAATAATTTAAAATGTACTTTGATTAAAAGTAAGAAGTCACTTTTTTACAATCAGCGTCTTCTGCCTCTAGATGTGCAGAGCAAGGGGTGCACTGGGTTAGAGGAAGAACAGCTAATGTTGATCTCCTCTGAGCTAGAATTCTAGAGGTTTTTTTGGGGTTTTTTACTCAGTAACGCTTATGCTGTAAAATGTACCGAAGTACATTACTCGAAAGAAAATGTACTCAAGTAAAAGTAAAATTACAAATTTTAAAAAGTAGTTTAAAAAGTACAAGTGCACAAAAAAGCTACTCAGTTACAGTAACGCGAGTAAAGTAATTAGTTACTTTCCACTTCTGCATTTGAATAAGGCTACTCACTCTCCTTAGATCCAGGAACATTGGTTGTTTTATTCTTGAGTGCTTCTAGCTCTTTCAGCTTTTCATCCAGTTGCTTCTTCAACTCTGGAATAAAAAATAATACATGAGAAAGACCAGGTTACAGTCAGCCACTTTTTAAGTTAAATTTGAAAATGAGATATCTGCTCCGAATCCTACTGATGTTGGGTACTCACCGACAGCCTTGTCTGGTTTGCCCGCAATACTCTTCTGGATGTCTTCAATTTCAATAGTTAGATCGTTAATCTGCAAAACTGGTGAAATACAAAGAGGACCGCTGAGACAACTTTCTACCATTCCGAAAAACCGATGACTGTGCAATAAAACAACACAATACAGGTCATCTGTTTTGATCCTCCAAGCAAACAGCAAATCGTAAAAATAAAATGAATATGCTAAAATGTGTACAAGGTCTTAGTAATAAAATCTGCAAGCTTAACATTTCACTTAGAATACTGTCTAAGGCCACTGGATCAATGGGTCAATGGACTAAATGTCTTTTTATTTTAGCATGGAAAATATTCAATCCTTTTTTGTCAATTACTTCATTAGTAAAATATAGTGCTAAACATCTGTCAATCTTTGTGCCCCTCTTCGGCCAAGTTTGGCCTACTTACTGAATTTGTGGCTGTCACTGACTGTACTCATGAGATCGTCTATTTCCTTCTTCAAGTCTAGAACAGAAATATTCACGCAATGAGGATGGAGTCACCACACAGGCTGGTACAGTACAGAGTGATAGAGACATTTAGGCTACATCCCAGAAGCTGAATCATGTTCAAATAATCATTTTCAAAGCCCCTCACCATCATATCTCTGCTGCAGTCCAGAACACTCTTCGATCTCTTTCTCCAGAGCTGAAATGAGATAAAAAATATATATTTTATTTTATTTAAATGTTATATTATTTATACATACATTTAGACCTATGTTGTCCATGCGTGATGCTGAAACACTAATTCATGCATTTGTTACATCTAGATTGGACTACTGCAATGCATTATTTTCTGGCCTTCCATCTAGCACTCTAAGTAGGCTTCAGTTAGTGCAAAAGCAGCAAGGGTTTTAACAAGGACCAAGAAATTTGAACATATTTCACCAATCCTAGCCTCCCTCCATTGGTTGCCTGTTCACGTCAGAGTAGACTTTAAATCTTGCTGCTCACTTACAAAGCCCTACACGGCCAAGCACCCACTTATTTGTCCGAACTGCTCACACCCTACACTCCAGCTCGGTCCCTGCGGTCCATGCATGCTGGACTCTTATCAATCCCTGTGGTGCGGAAGAGGTCAGCTGGCCACAGGGCTATTGCCTTCTGTGCACCCATATTATGGAACAATCTTCCCCTTAATGTTAGGCAGGCAGGCTCTATAGGGATCTTCAAATCCAGATTAATTTTTTGTTTTCATCGCATTATGTTAGGCTCTGAAATGCATTGGTCTTTTGTTAATAATTTTGTCTTCTGTCTTAGGTTCCTACTTCTATTATTATTACTAATATTATTATTATTACTTTTTCCCCCATCATTCATTTTATTTTATTTTTTGTTTTTACAGTGTTTTGAGACCATGTTGTATGGTGATACTGCACTTAAAACAATAAATTATTATTATTTAATTATTATATAGAAAATCTCACCTTTGTTGTTTTCTTTGATGTTGTTGTTCTCTTTGGTCAGACTTTCTACTTTCTTTTCCAGTGCTGAATATTTTTAAGACATGAGAAAGAGTTGACATTATGACTTACAGTATATTCTGTCATTGAATCATACAAATTCTATGTACCATAATCACTCCAGGAAACACATACAGTGTTTTGCCAGTAGTAGCAGTCTAAATAGTTACATTTTGGTTTGCTTTGCTGAACTTACAGGTGATTTGGAATGTGAGATGCTGGTTCTTCTCATAAGCATTTCTCTCTGTCTCCTCTAATTTCGCCACCAACGTAGTAATGCGGATCACTAAAAACAACATTGGCACATTCATTGATGAGTTACACCACAAAACGCATCTGGAACAAAAATAAATGGCACATGTATATTGGCAATATTGAAAATACTGACTATGACTGGTTATACTCACAGAGTTCACCATTTTTCTTGTCAGCTTCCTGCATCTGTTTAGATGCCTCCCTCAGCTCCCGCTCTCTGGCCCTCAGCTGTTGCTCAAGATCTTTAACCAACACAGAATGTCGCCATTTAGTCAAGGACAATGACTGCCACACGAATACCAACTGCAATCTCAATGGCCATTGTGGCCTTTGCTACGTATTTAAAAAAAAATACATTTTGCAGTCATTTTTATTGTTAAAAAAAGGGGAAAAAACTATTTAGTAAATATATGCCAGCCACCTGGGTATTGCAAAACAAAAGTAAAAGTTTGAATATTATGGAGCTCTTCTTTTTGAGGTGAATAAAATCTACAGTCATTCAAATGTACTGTGGAGTAGTGTAGACACTTACCTGCAATTTTGGCACTGGCGGTCTTATTCAGTGCTTTAATGTCTGCGTCCAGCCTTTCAATTTCACTCTGCAACGTTTTGATCTGTCTTTCTGCAAATGAATGAGCAGATGAGTATCACATGGCAACCACACTGACCCACCACAGACTGAAGTTAACAAAACATACATACGTATGTGATCTGACAAAATAACACCCTACTTGGTATTTTAAGGCAGCAGAATGCTGAGTGAGTTAATACTGCTTATAATGAGTAGTCTTACTCACCAATCGCCTTTCTGTCCTTGTCCTTGGTCTCCAGTTGTAACATTTTATCATTGAGCGCTTCCTCTGTCATATTCAGCTTAGTGTGCAACTCTACAAGTGGCACAGTTGTGTTGTTGTAACGTTGTCGATTATGAATACTTCACAAAATTTTAGAGATAGATGTACAATTCTTCATGCGTACAAGGCTTGACATTACAAGCTACCATTTCCCCCCTTTTAACATACAGTATGTCCAAGGCCCCCGACAGGCCATGGTCAAAATCACCTCAATGAGCCCCCCACCCAATACATTCAATGTAATGAGGATCCAATGATGGGCCCCACATCTACCTGGGCCCGGGACAGCTGACCCCTTTGTCCCCCCTTGTCAGCTTCCCTGAGTATGTCATACCCACTACCTGACCTGAAGCATTACACATCATCCCAACACAAGACAGAGGAATGCCTATTCACCTGCGAGTGCCAATTCGTATTTCTCACTGATGACTACTGTCAGCCTTTTGATCCTGGTCTGGTCTGTTTGGGATGCCAACACACTCAGTACTGAAAGGCGGATGAGAGAACAGTGAGGTACAGTCTAGAGATGATCTATCTATCTCTCTCTCTCTCTCTCTCTATCTCTCTCTCTCTCTCTCTCTCTCTCTCTCTCTCTCTCTCTCTCTCTCTCTCTCTCTCTCTCTCACACACACACATACACTATAGTTAGTCCATTCTAAAAATCTATTGGCGTTACTGTGTTTGGATGAAGAATTGGGTCATTCTTTCGATATTCAAATGGCAGTGGAGAGACCTATTCGAATATCATGAAAAAGATTTTTAACTTACATAATTTGCTGTTAACAGTGTCCTTCAGAGTATTGATCTGGCGTTCTACCTCCATTTGCAGATCTGTGGAACGGAACAAACAGACGAAAAATCCAAAATTATGTGTCCCTTCGCAGTGCTGTACACTGTGTGAGTTAATAGCTGGGTTTTGATGCATGTCCATTTTACATTACTTTTTACTCGTCAGGAGGTAAGGGTATTGTTGCGCTCTAGATGTTACGAAAAATGACTAGGTGCGTGGACCCAAAAGAAGTAAGGTGTCTTGTTTAGTGTGCGAACCGGCTCCAACCTTATAGCCTACATTACTTTTTACTAACATCATTTTTCAGGACATCGTTGATGAACATCTACAAAGCGGATTCCAAAAAAGTTGGGACACTTGGTATTTTGTGAATAAAAGCAAAATGCTGCCATTTTCAAAACATTCATTCCATATGTAAGATGCACAATCTCACAAGGTCGGCATAGCAACTGTTAAATGGAGGCAAAAGTATTGTTTTGGGGGAAATATGTGTTCATTTAAAATTCGACCCATGCAACAAATCTCAAAAAAGTTGCGACGTGGCCAAAACATGTTGGTATAGTTAGATAATTCTAAAAGTAACACAAGGAACAATATTTTAAAAGGAACTATATTGACTGCCAACATGAATGCACAAATGAAATACCATCACAGAAAGGCTGTGGCACTCAGTAGCGAAGATTTTGAGGCACTAATTACTGATCTATTACACAGAAAGATTGAATTATCAAAATTGCAGGCATATAAGGCCTATTCCCGTAATATGGAGTTCTGTAAAATCATTGCACGGGTTATGATATCATGACATACTCATTGTCAATAAGCAAACTCTGACACTCCAACAATGACAGCTGTTGAAGAAATGACCATAAACACAACACTTGATTAAAGCACATGATGCCGACATTAAACAGAGTTGCAAGTGGCAAAGCTCATTCTAAATGGACCTAGGAGACATGTGAAACTGTCCTCTGATTACAGAATGGAAATATTTCAATCTTCTTTTAAATCATGGAGGCATGCACCCTCCAGGTTATGAAGAAAATGAATACTTCAGCTTGTTTTAGTAGTCAGTCTGAAAGAGAGCATATATGACGGTAAAGGGGTGCAGAGGTGCCTTGGTTATGGTCTTCTTACTCATGTAGAGCATTAAAATGAATGTTTAATGATATATACAGACTTTAAACAGCATACATAGCTACCAAGGCATTATATTTTGGAGTACCGCCTTTGGATATTACCCCATAATGGTGGCAGATTTCAATCTCTACTATGTTCCAATGATGTGGTTCCATCCTAAGAGTAAACAGGTGACACAATTGAAGCCCTGAGACGAAGAACCATACATGTCCACATTTTCACATTTTGAACATAGGCCTATGTTTTTTTAATTTGCAGTTGGAACATTAAATGTTTTATTTTTATTTTTCTTGAGGTCAGAAAACAAAAGCTTCTTAATTATAATAATATAAGCTTTTTAATGTCAATGTTAAAAATAAAATGTTACCAGGTATTTACAATTCTGGACATTAAAAAAAAAATTGGACTTGTATGGTTCTTCGTCTCATGGACTCAATTGTTCTCTTGCAGTCAGGATATGCCACATATTAAGCATAACAATAAGGGGAACAAGTTGAAGAACACACCTATCAGTTGAGCTGCTGAAATCGAGTCTCGCACATCCAAATATTTTTTTAATAAAATCATGGCATCAGTTAAAGTATCTAACTGTTAAGTATCTTCCCTTGTGTTATTTGTAGTCTTATCAAACATAAAAAGCATTTTATTGGCCCCGTCCCAACTTTTTTGGGATTTGTTGCAAGGGTGAAATTTCAAATGATCACATAAATACCTCAAAACAACAATTCTGCTGACTTTAACAAATGATATCTTGTCTGTACGCAATGCTCTACCTTATTAACGTATTGAATGTTTTGAAAATGCCAGCATTTTTATTTTATTCACAAAATACCAAGTGTCCCAACTTTTTTGGAATCCGCTTTGTACATAGGCCAATACACATGTATATGCACATGTGCCAGATTATAGCCCAACGGCTAATTTCCATCTGGTGTCCAATATATGGCGAGTGGTCTATTTTAAACCTTTACCTCTGATCCGGATGAGGGTGTCCTCACTCTCCACACCGGTCTGCAGGCCCCATATCTCCACCAGAAATGATATTATGTTCACAACTACAGCCAAAAAACCCATTGGACATGGAGTGTGAGTAACACAATTCAATCCAAACAAAGCATACAGCTACAAAGTGTGATTGAAAAGCGAAAATGCTAACCTTCGGCAGAACCTTCCAAACCACTGTTTATTATTTCGGTAGCTTTGTCTTTCATTTTCTCCTCCTCCTGCTTCAGAACCGCTTTCATTTCTGTGGGAATAAAGCGGATCAGATGACCAACACTGAATGTATAACTGATCCACACCGGTCCTCAAGTCTAGACATACAGCCTGTCCTTCAGGGCACCACACCATTTATCAGACTCACTGGGCTTCGGACCACCAATTACATTACATTACATTACATTACATAACATTGCACTTCACTGACACCTTTATCCAAAGCGAATTGCAGTTATTTAGATCACAGGGTATCTGGTTCCAGTCCCTGGAGCAATGTGTGGTAAGGTGCCTTGCTCAAGGGCACCTCAGTCATGGCTGGGGGTGTAACGAGAGGTAGGCCTAAGGGGTGGGATTCGAACCTGCGACCCTCTGATCTACTCAGCTCCTTAACCACTAAGCCACAGATGCCCAATTAATGATTTGGCGCTGTAATTCACATGTTTACATAATCAGTCAGTTAAGAATTAAACACAACCCTAGTTGTACGGTAGCCATCCTGGGTATATAACTGTATATGCTGGAGATGTATTATGTAAGGGTTAACGTTCGGTGAGAAGGTCGCTACCGTGGAATAGCAGCACGACAGAGAGAATCTTTAGACCCCGACGCGGAGCGGAGGGGTCTTGTTCTCTCTGAAGTGCTGCTATTCCACAAAGCGACCGACTCGCCGAAAGTTAACCCGCTTATTATATGGATATAGGCCTACTTAAATGATTCACACATGCGGGGACATTTCTTTAGACATATTTATCGAAAAATAACAGACGTCCGAACGTTGGGGAGCCCCGTTGAAATGAATGGAGCATTCGACAGATGACGTCACAACCATATAATAACATAGTTTGGTGACCACTAAAGGCTTCCTTCCCTCTTTCCTTCTTTCCTCCTTTAATTAATTAATTAATTAATTCATTCATTCATTCAAAAGGGCATCAAATCAATACAAAAATTGCCATACCAACAGACATTGCATATGAGCCAGATGTTAATAAGTCCATTCACTGTTGAGACTTATGCGTCCACTTACCAATAATCCTCTCAGAAGTCTTCTCAGAGGCTATGTTCATTTTGATTTGTTGTATGCGTAACTTAAGTGAAAGCAGCTCCAGAACTAGGAAAGAAGAGGAAGGTTGGTTAAACTTCATCATCTTCCCAGCATTGCAACTTAATATAAACTAAATTGAACAGTTGTGTTGCACAATGACAGACAAAAACAAACAGCTTTCAATGAAATAAACACCTTTCAATAAAATGTTGTGTAATGGAAATAAAACATCAACCAAAGCAAAATGCAAACTGAAGATAAAATAAAACAATAATTAGAATAACAACACATAAAAACAATAATAATAAAAGTATATAATGTTTTTTAATTATAGTAATAAATCATAAAACCTTATCCACTCACTTGCTTTCTGATCCCCCTTCACTTTTTGTATTTCTTCCACCAGAGAGCCCTCCAGCACTGTGGAGAAGAATAGGCATCACAGGATGTATTTGAACCCAGTAAGACAAGGCCTCAGTTATTACCAGAATGGCAATGGCCGAGTCGTAATGAATTACTAAAGGCCTTGTGTGCTGTCACAGTGTTGTAGTACTATGGTAGTTACGTTTTTTTCAGTGACTATTACAGCATTCCACTGGTGGACCAGCGTGTATTAAGGGGCTATATTATATGATTCACGCACGCTGGCATGCACGCTGGCACGCTCGCGCTCGCGCGCGCACACACACACACACACACACACGCACACGCACACGCACACGCACACACACACACACACACACACACACACACACACACACACACACACACACACACACACACACACCTTTTATCTGGTCTTTCACCGCTGAGCATTCATGAGTCATGTCCTGGAGCTGCTGCTGAAGCCCTGTAGAGTAGAGTAGAAAACCCCTTTTGAGATCACATGACAACTTTCACTGGAGGGACCAAACAAACAAACCAAACAAAAAATGTGTACATGTCTATGGATGGAGCAAAACGTCATCTCAGCTTGGAACAACAGTTTTCTCTGAGAGGTTAAGGTTATCATGACGTCATCTCGCTGTGCTGTCGAGAACAGAAAAGGTAATAAGTGGAGCTGTGCAATATACTGTATTGAATTTATATCGTGATATCAATATTGGTGTCAAGCTATATCAAATTTCATAACATCAAGTTGAAACAATATTTTTGTCATTTGTTTATACTGCCAAAAGGTAGGTTACGCCAAGTGCAATACATTCCCCTCCACTTGAGCCATTGCAAGCAGAGAGCAGACTTGCTACCCAACATTCATGCAGAACACAACTGTGTGTTTGCTATGGCCCTCGACTCACACTGCTGAAGGGAGGGAAGATTGTGAATTGTTCAGCACTGTTATTTGTCTTTAAAAGAAATACTGTCCAAAAAAAATGTGATATCAATATTGACTGAAATAATCGTGATATTGATTAGTCTCATAATCGAGCAGCCCTAGTAATAGGCTACATACCATTTAATGTCATTAGCCGTTTTAACAAAGATTTTAGTGTTGAGGAGAGGAGAGGAGAGGAGAGGAGAGGAGGTGTCCAGCAACATACATATATGCAACAACAGGTATGTACAAGATCATCGGGTGTATTTTCCGTTCCCCATTGCAGAGCTGCTATATGGACATAGGCAGGGCTATAGCCCTCAGGTCTCATCCCCAGCAGTATATCCATTCACAAGGTGGGTTTAGTGAACTGTCTCAATTTCAAAATCATCAAATCACATATGAATTATAAAAGAGGAAAGACAAAGAAGAGTGCTTACTTTTATTATTTTCCTGAAGATTGATGATATCTGCCTCTTTTGCTGCCACTTTCTCCTGGAGTTCTATTTGGGGAAAGAAACATGCATGAATTTCTTAATGTTTGAAAAGCACTCACACTATCGCCTAATGATTTTTCGTTACAGTTTTTTACTGGCTGCTCAGTCCCACACTACGCATCAATGTATGGAAGAACTGAAGGCGCAGCACTCTTAGATGTTTCTTTCTTAAAATAAATAAATAAATAAAATACTTTGGGCTTTTAAGCCTTTATTTAGACAGGTCAATCTGAAAACAGGAAATGAGTGGGAAAGAGAGATAGGGGAGGATTGGGAAATGATATTTGGTTGGAATCGAACCCAGGTCCCAGTGTCACAGTCCAGTGCTTTAGCTGCTAAATAGGGCTGTAACAATATTATCGAATCCACAAATGGTTGCCTAGTTCAGGGGGGCTGCAGACAGAAGGGACTGTTTGCGTGGGACCTTACATATATGCCTTTATATGATACAGTATAACCATTCAATACATTGGTGTGCAATTAGTACTCACAATGTAGCAATATTAAAGAGAAAATGTTTGTTTGCATCTTGCTGTGGAAGGATGTATGATTTTTTTTATTTAATTAAAAAATATAGCTATTATATAGTTATTATTACCATATTATTATAATGATGTGTTACTTATATCAAGAAACTATAAAATATCAATACACACAATCAAGAAACTATAAAATATCAATACACACACACACACACACACACACACACACACACACACACACACACACACACACACACACACACACACACACACACACACACACACACACACACACACACACACACACACACATTCACACACACTCATTACACACCAGCCAGAAGGTCCAATGCGTCCTTCTGTGCAGAGCATTCCTGTCTTTCTATCTCACCGATTTCAATCTGCTGTGCGATAACCTTCACAACTGTAAAAAAACAACAACAATCAAACAAAAAAACAACACAGTGAACACAGCGGTATTTTCTCAAATTCAGATGCTGACTCTCATTTGATCGTAATATTAAAACTCACTGAGATCATAGTCAGCTTGATTAGCTTTCTCCAGTGCCTTTAGTTGCTCCGTCATCAAATTCTTGTTGTTGGTTATAGTCCTCTCCAATTCTGACAAACATGAAAACATAACATATTACTGTTAATAATAATAATAATAATTATTATTATTATTAGTAATATTATAATATAATTATTAATAATAATAATTATTAATAATAACAATGATAATAATAATAATAATAATAATAATAATAATAATAATAATAATTATTATTATTATTATTATTATTATTATTATTACTATTACTATTATTATTACTGTATTATTATTACTGTTATTATTATTATTATAAAATACCGGTATGTACCTAATAATATATCTGTATGTGTTTGTAAGATGTTTATAATTGATTAATGGTTAGATTTCTACTCCCGTATTGAAAGAGTGTTTTTGAACATTAGTGGTCCTCTGACTTGACTTTACTTCAGAATGCTGCTTCACATGAAAATGTATTTTGAATGAATCAGCCTTGGTAAACACAAACTTACAACTGACAGCCAACCACAGCTGACTGCATAAAATATGAGAACAGCCTTTTTTCATTTCTTTTACCTTCAGTCTGGGCAGATAATTTCTTCTTCTCATACTCAATGTGTCCCAATATTGCATCGATCTCTTTTTGAATGATAATAATTTGTGAAGCTGGAGGGAAAAAATAAATGTATAAAATACATACAATGTAATAAATGTACTGTATAGGTTTGGCTTGGCACTGGCATGGAATGAGCTTGCCCACTCACCAGCAGGGCCCTTGGAAGACTGACTTTCCAGCTGACTATTCTTCAGTGCCAACTGCTTCTTCAATTCTGTCACACAAACACACACATTTTACTTCTTTATTTGGATTGACAGATACACACACACACACACACACACACACACACACACACACACACACACACACACACACACACACACACACACACACACACACACACACACACACACACACACACACACACACACACACACACACACACACGAACACACGGCTCCAGTCACAATCATCCACTTAGTGAATTGTGTGACCCCAAACTACTCATTTCATGCTACAGTGTGTCTTGCCAGGCTAGGATTATACTATTCTTTTTTTAGTTTTGTATTTGTCTTTTGGGGGCATTTTGGACTTTATTTAGACAGGACGGTTTAAGATGGAGACAGGAAACCAGTGGGAGAGAGATGGGGTAAGGTTTGGAAACCAGTGGGAGAGAGATGGGGTAAGGTTTGGAAACCAGTGGGAGAGAGATGGGGTAAGGTTTGGAAACCAGTGGGAGAGAGATGGGGTAAGGTTTGGAAACCAGTGGGAGAGAGATGGGGTAAGGTTTGGAAACCAGTGGGAGAGAGATGGGGTAAGGTTTGGAAACCAGTGGGAGAGAGATGGGGTAAGGTTTGGAAACCAGTGGGAGAGAGATGGGGTAAGGTTTGGAAACCAGTGGGAGAGAGATGGGGTAAGGTTTGGAAACCAGTGGGAGAGAGATGGGGTAAGGTTTGGAAACCAGTGGGAGAGAGATGGGGTAAGGTTTGGAAACCAGTGGGAGAGAGATGGGGTAAGGTTTGGAAACCAGTGGGAGAGAGATGGGGTAAGGTTTGGAAACCAGTGGGAGAGAGATGGGGTAAGGTTTGGAAACCAGTGGGAGAGAGATGGGGTAAGGTTTGGAAACCAGTGGGAGAGAGATGGGGTAAGGTTTGGAAACCAGTGGGAGAGAGATGGGGTAAGGTTTGGAAACCAGTGGGAGAGAGATGGGGTAAGGTTTGGAAACCAGTGGGAGAGAGATGGGGTAAGGTTTGGAAACCAGTGGGAGAGAGATGGGGTAAGGTTTGGAAACCAGTGGGAGAGAGATGGGGTAAGATTCGGAAATGACCCAGACTGGATTCGAAAACGGGTCCCCATGGACATGTAAGCCCTGTGTGTGTGTGTGTGTGTGTGTGTGTGCGTGTGTGTGTGTGTGTGTGTGTGTGTGTGTGTGTGTGTGTGTGTGTGTGTGTGTGTGTGTGTGTGTGTGTGTGTGTGTGTGTGTGTGGTTATTACACATGGCCACTTCTCTACCAACCAAGAAGAATGACTATAACCAAAGATATTCAATATGGTGACGAAGGTACATCATACCACACCAATGCAACCAAGTGGGATCAAGTCCAGTCTCCTAAATGGGCATGACTTCCATTGAACTCCATTCATTCTATTAGTCTCCTAATGGGGTGTGGCTACCATGGAATTGCAGCTTAGAACCTTATGTCACTTGGGTTCCAGAAAAAAAACTCCTTATGAACTGTCGCTACTTGTCTCTGGTATAACCAGGTAACATCTGGTGGTACTTACCAGTGATTTTGGTCTCAGCCTGTTGTTTGAATATCTGCAGTCTTTTGCTCAGATGTAATATGTGTTCTTGGAATTGGATGATCTGTGTAACTGAGAAATGAAGATACACACACAGCCTATGGTTTATAACCACAATCATTTGTCATGTGATCCTGTGGACAGGCTAAACTGAAAATTTCAGCACATAAAGCTCCACCTCCCTACCAGGCATGGATGATCAGGAAAAGATAAAAATGATGATTAGGCTTTGTACCCCACATAATGGCTTTGAATGGGATACTGTACATTCTATTTCAATATAATATAATATAATATAATATAATATAATATAATATAATATAATATAATATAATATAATATAATATAATATAATATAATATAATATAATATAATATAATATAATATAATATAATATAATATCTGGCATGTGTAGTTACACTCACCTCCTGAAACATCTGGCTTGCCCTCTATTTGTTTGAGCAGCTTCTCCAATTGTTCTCTCAACTCTGTTGACAAACAAACAGGATCAGCGATCAGGACCCCGTTTCTCAAAAGCATCGTTGCTAAGCAGTCAGCAACTTCCTAGGTTTCCAATGGGAGACTGCATTGCAACCAAGTAAGTTAACTTGGTTAGCAATGATGTCGTCAGAAAACCCCACCCCAGTATGACTTTTTGCTGATCATATACGGCACGCTAGAGGTGATTTATGATACTGACACATACTTACTGTATACCTGTTGTAAAGGAACCCTGTGACAGAACATTAGAAAATACCAACAGGTAGCATGAACAAAAAACAGCATTTCAATAGCCGTATGTCGTAGTCTGACTCATTTCCCAAAAAAATCTTCTGGCTGTTGAGCCCTATCGCTGGGTTGTTTGTTAGGCTCAATAGAGATTCTACTTTATCATGCACGCACCATTGATTTCTTGATCCAAGTCATCATTCGGCTCTCTGCTCTCTAATTCGATGATCCTCTCCCGCAGTTTCACTATTTGCATTACTGGAAAGAGCAAAATGACAAAACACGCCACATCAGCCCAGTTGTTGTATATAGGCAGACTTCAAATAATGATGGAAAAACAGCTGGATATGTGAATATTGCACTCATTTAGGCTACATGTGACTGGATTTCTACCCAACATATAAAATAATATGTCTGTCTGTCTGTGTCCGCCCACAGTTTGTTTCAGTCATCTAGGGGGTGCCAAACACACTGAATAATACATACAACTTTTTGGCAAGCATACACACCACACACACACACACACACACACACACACACACACACACACACACACACACACACACACACACACACACACACACACACACACACACACACACACACACACACACTCTCACACACACACACACACACACACACACACACACACACACACACACACACACACACACACACACACACACACACACACACACACACACACACACACACACACACACACACACACACACACACACACACACACACGCATGTAGTGTTCATCTGGGCTGCCATCTCTGATTGCCCGTGCTGTCGATGTACTCACTCAGGTTGGAGGATCCACTTGCACCAATGAGGTCAAGTTCAGCTTGCCTCAGTGTCTCCTCCCTCTTCTTTAACTGGTCTTTCAATGCTGCCGAAAACAGAATTCTTGCTATTATTACACAGTGGTTGTTGGCTAGATACTGGGTAGGTCCTGCACTATCATGGGCGTATATCTGAAAATACCAGTGCACGAATGAATGATTACTGCCCTGAAAACACTGTTACCTTCTTCAGAATGATATTATAAAACAAATAGCCACTGAAGGAAATGGAATAGGCAAAGTCACAGGTCATAGCCTATTTATTTAGAAGGGGGGAGGGATCTGCACACTGCTTGCAAAAGACTTAATTTATTGGGAGCAACGTTTCGATCATAGATCATAGATCTTCTTCAGGCATTAAGACCTGTTTATGCTCTGTTAGGCCTGTTTTCACACTGTACTGGTTTCTGGCCATGTGTTTATTTGGCAATATTACCTGAGATTTGGTATTTTATTAGGATCCCCATTAGCTGATGTAACACCTTCCTGGGGTCCACAAACACTAAACAAAAAGTGGTAGTGGACAGAGTATTACCTGTGCGCTCAGCACCTTTCGCAAAGGACATTTTTGACTTCAAGTTTTGCACTCTCATGTATTCCTCCAGAACTCGAAGAGCTAGAAAGAAGTGATGTAGATGATATTTAAATGCCGTAAGACATACCGAATTATGTATTGTATTATTTAGGCTATAGACTGGTGTGCAATTAAAGGGTTGTCAATTGTACATGGGGAATTTGTTGTGGGAAGGACCGACATTGGACTGCATTTGTGTGTTTATACAGTTTGGCCACTTTTAAAAATCATATCCTCTGAGTTTTAAATCTGGCCAGTTGTACAATACTTACTTAACTTAGCAACAGATATGGTCTTGGCGTCCATCTCCTCTATCCAGCCACTAATCCTCATCTGCATTTCTGTACAGAAAGAAATGGGGAAAACACTTGAAAAGGGCGTCCATTCATTCCTCAGCCTGGAGCTTCACCATTCTGCCTCAGCATAACAGAGATATGACTAGCAGCAGGCCTATGCAAGTGCCACTTCTTTAATTGGATGGGTGGTTGCAAGCTTTATCAGACAGAACACAGCCAGTATTATTAAAAAATGTGAACATGCGACTATTACAGGTTGAACATAAGTGGTTGAACATAAGGGGCTGTATTTTAGCACGCCATCAAATAAATGGGCACCCATGGCCTACCAGTTAGTTGACTGTACTTGATAGTAGGGTGGGTATTGGCAAGGGGTTCACGATTCCATGCGCATCATGATACACATGCCACAATGTGATACTATCACGATGCATTGCAGTAGGCTACATGTATTATTGTGATTCAGGCTGATATTTACTTCAGTATATTGCCAGTTGCAGTGTAGCATTCATGTGTCAATTCATCTGGAACTACAGAAATATTAGCTACTCTACTGAAAAAATGAACCCGTGGCACATTCCACACACAATGTTTTTTACTTTTAAAAAATATTATATTAAATAATCGATTTTCATGAATCATGCAGTATAACGTGAAAATAAATATCATAATACATGAGTCATGAATCGACGCAGTATATCGTGAAAATAAGCATTGCGATACATTATCATGAATCAGTGCAGTATATTGTGAAAATACGTATGGAGAAACATTGTCATGACGATTCTGCGCACAGCCCTAATTGGGTACTTCCAACACCACCCTGCTGCAACGCCACCCTGTCCTTGTCATAAAGGTGTAGTCAGTGCCACTCCCAATATCCCGTCATATCACTTCAACAAACTTAACCCCACTAATTTTTACTCACCACGAATCCGAAGAAAAGGCATATCTGCTTGTTGTCCATTTTGCAGTTTCTCTTGCCTCAGCTGCCTTTTTACATCTGAGAGGTTTTTGCCTGACAAGATTATTTTGTTACAATGTTGTATCCACATACAAAATCCCCTTGATATTCTTGAACATGTTTCTGGCTACTTACTCAAAACCACGATTCTACTATTCAGCTCATTGATGTTGAACTCCATGGATGTGTCCTTGCCATTAAAATCTATAAGACATAGCAAAATGTACCAAATATCCAGTACACATATCCAGTACAGTGCAACTTGTTCTGTCATTGTGTTGTCAATAACCTAGTACATTCATATAAAACAAGACAAGACTCATGTTCAGACTTACAGTAAGTAACTTTACATAAAGGAAGAAGCACAACTGCAGATATAATATAATATAATATAATATAATATAATATAATATAATATAATATAATATAATATAATATAATATAATATAATATAATATAATATAATATAATATAATGTTTACTTATAATCAGCAAATTCAAAAATATAAATGACTGTGATGATTTTCACTCACCCAAGCATGTCATAATAAATGTTTTCTTTATCAACATGAAAGAAGAGAAATCAATGTCAGTTTGATGTCAAGTAATGATTGTTCTTAAAAAATATTTCATGTCTTGAAGACTTTATGTAACACAAATATTCACTTACCTCTTCTTCAGTCATGCTATCTATTCCATCCTGAGAGAGAGAGAGAGAGAGAGAGAGAGAGAGAGAGAGAGAGAGAGAGAGAGAGAGAGAGAGAGAGAGAGAGAGTATTTTGAGATTTCATGGCTAACATAGACTGTCAATGACGAATGACCAATGTTGTTGGCTTACCTGATTTCTAATTTTGTTGACCTTCTCCATGTATTCGTCCAACATGCTTTGTGTAACACGACTGGTCGATTTAACATCCACATCGCTAGATCGAACTGACACACATCACACTTTGCATTACATTGTGTTTAGTTTAAAAAATAAAAAAAAACACAAACAATACACAAAAAGATGATCCTCAGCATGCTGCTAAATATACAATAGTGTTGATGAAACGGATGGTGTTGTGCAGCTCACCATGTCTGCAGTTGGTGATGTGAAGCAGGGAAGGAGAGAGGAGAGCCAGTAGCAGCAGTAGTGCCTGTGTCCCACCCATGGCTGCTGCTGTCTGAATGCGGCAGGCCACTGCACAGACCTTTATAGCCAATGCCAACCAACAACCATTTCACAACACCAACGGTCGATGCAACTTGTAGTGTCATTACAGCAACTTTCTAATGTTTTTTTCCCCTGTTTTTTGCCAACTTGGTTTTTGTTATCGTTCCATTAATGGTTTTGACCACTGTATGATGTTCAGACAGGACAGCAAATAAACAAGGAAGAGAGTGATAGTGTTGGCCCTTGCTGATAGTTCTAACAGGTGTGAGTTTAACAGCTTAACAACACTGACTGATACACTACATGCAAAACATTTTTCGTCTGATAGCCTAACTTCCCAGGGACCCTGAATAGCAAGGCCTTGAATACCATGGTCGGGTGGCCTGTGACCCCTCATCTCCTGGTCCAGAGGTAGACACCCCAGGGTTAGGAAGTGAGAGAGCTAATCACATGAGCATTGTGTGGCCAAATAAAAAGTATACACCCTACTCTGATAAGCACCCAGGAATAAAAGGTGAATACCCTGAAACACTCCAAATTCATGCTTGTTTTCTTTTATCACGTTTTGAAAGCACATATAAGAAAAACACATGGAAAGACTCGGCCCGATCTGTCCGGCTCTGTCCTCTAGACTGCATGGCCCAGGAAATAAACACTTTTTTAAATTTAGAGGTCCACACACGAGAAATCCTTTTTTTCCCTTTATCTCATCGCAGAACTTAATTTTGACCATTGGCCTTTCAATGGTTGAAATATAGTTCTGACCTCTCAATCAAAAACCTTAGCCTTTGTCCTACACCTTGACCAGGGATGTGCACAATTTTCTTATCAATTACAGAATAATAAACATCCATACAGCTAATGTCACACTGCATAAACCTATCAAACTACCAGCTAGTATCAAGACTATCAGTAGATGCTGGGCTGTGGGTTTATATTCATGTGAGTATTGTATGCTTAAGCAGTTTTATACTTCATACTGTTTCCTTTAAATCTGGAAATAAGAATGTGTATTTTTAATTAAATCAGGAGCCTACATCTTGTCCTACAACAGACTTGTGAATGCACAAAGAGATTAATTCAGTTAGTCGTTGATACTTGAGTTGACCCTTGATAGGATATTGTGACATAACTTGTTGGGTGTACCAGGATCCAGCAGCGGCTCCACTTTTTTCATGTACACTCAGGGTGTTTGGTGTGCAACAAGGGCTAATGCTTCTTTTTATCGCACCGCTGTTGTAGAGAGTGCACTACGCTATGCAATGACAGTTTGTTGTGTTATGTGTTGTATGTGGCAGCAGCTTTGTGATTGTCCAAGACAAATTTCCTGCAGGACAAAAATAAATAAATCTTGAATCTTGACTTAACATATAATATTATGAACGTAGCCTACATGAAGGGTGGTCCAACCATCACATTTGTACAGAACCGTGAAACTACCCATCGGATAGGTTGGAATGGATCTCTGCTAGAATTATGGCTTCATCTGAGTGAAGACATGTCACTTATTCATTCTCCATCACCCCACCCATGTGCGCACGCACGCACGCACGCGCACGCGCACACACACACACACACACTCACGCACACACTCACTCAGACACACACACACACACACACACACACACTCACACACACACACACACACACACACACACTCACACACTCTCACACACACACACACACACACACACACACACACACACACACACACACACACACACACACACACACAAACCAGTCACGATGAGTAAGTCTGAATCTGCAGTAATCTTATCTGTTAGCGGCCACTCTATTGTGAAAATCACTAGTCATATTTTCTGCGCAATAGGCTCAAAGGGTGGTTGCAACAGCCTAACTCCAAATGTCAAATGGCACAAGCCTTATCATTCTACTTGTAACCACCACCCTTTATTCACTGATCTCTTATCAGCCAGTTAGTGGTAGGCTAACGGCGTACAGCGGCAGAATCAGTGAGACTTGTAGACTACAGGTGCATGTAGCATCTAGGGAAGCTGTATAACATTGCCTCTTGCGGACGCACAGCCACAATAGTTTTGGCCAGGCCCAGCACAAAGTAATCTGAAAGCGCCCCGTGCCCCTAGTGCACCATCAAATAGATAGCCTACAATATAATGAGGACTCAATTCTTGGCTCTCCCTCTCTCTGCACCCAGGACAACGAACCCTTTTGTACCCTTCTGTCAGCTTCCCTATGTGGAGTGTGGACACACTATGTGGTACCTCTAGGCTGAGAGTCCGGCCCCTACAAGGAGAGGAAGCTTTTCCACCTCCATCTGTAATGCTTCATCTTTCCCCTCGCTTCTAACAATCACATTGGATCACATAGACATGCTTTATGTGCACCCGGAAATTATTCGATGTGTTCACCAGTGGTGTAGTCCGACCAATATTTCCTGTGACGCTGCAACAGATTTTGTTGACCAAGACAGTGACCAACCTGGCTATCTACTCCTTTTCAAATTCATCTCAGAATGTTACCAGGCTCTCACCAGACCCACAGGTAAAACCCTTGGTTTATCATGGAAGACCTCTGGGATTGATAAACTGAAACTCGGCTATCTTGACAGAGATTGTCTTAGTGGCCCAACCACAATGGCTACTACAAACTATACTGTAGGCGTGTTGGACTGAAGTCTGAGCATTACCAATGGCTCGACTGTGGCAAGTTTAAGGAACACTAGGTGCTACTAACTGCTGGTAGAGAAAAATATCTGATTTTATGAACTGTTAGAAAGTAAAGATGAAGAGGAAAATAATCATTCAGAACAACTAAGCACACACCTAAATTAACAAAAGGACGGCTTCACCAAAATTAAATTGAGGTTTTGTAATGGCCAAGGCAGAGTTCAGAGCTGAAATCCATTGAACATCTGTCAGATGATCTGAAGAGGACTGTGCACTATAGATGCACACACAATCTTTCAGATTGGGAGTGCCTTTGCAGAGAAGACTGGGCTAATATTGCCACATCAAGATGTGTTACAGCTACGCTGATAGAGTTCCCAAACCATCTGAGTGCTGTAATAAAAGACAAAGGTCCTGCAGCAATGTATTTGTTTAATGGTGTGTATATTTATGGAACCATGTTAATAAAGTTTTTCATTTTCTTTTTTCCCTTAAAAGATTTGAGTTTGTTTTTCAATTACCTTTGGCAGCTTATAGTTTATAGTAAATGTGGAAAAAGCACTGAAATTATTTGTCTGTTGGTTATTTTTTTTACATCACAAAAACTTTTGAACAAGGGTGTGTAGTCTTGTAATAGGCACTGTTCATTTTATTAATTCTGTGTCCTGTGTGATGATTAGTGATGTCTGTTAACCTGTTAACCATGTGAGAATGGATACTACCTTTGAAATGTTCTTCATCCGTGTGTGTGTGTGTGTGTGTGTGTGTGTGTGTGTGTGTGTGTGTGTGTGTGTGTGTGTGTGTGTGTGTGTGTGTGTGTGTGTGTTTGTTCACTCACAAACAAAGAGCGAGAGATAGAGAGAGAGAGAGAGAGAGAGAGAGAGAGAGAGAGAGAGAGAGAGAGAGAGAGAGAGAGAGAGAGAGAGACAGAGAGAGAGAGAAAGAAAGAGAGAAATCAAAACCTTGAATTCCAAAACTGAATGAATGAATATGGATTTAATGTACAGTGCCCTCCACAATTATTGGCACCCCTGGTTGAGATGTGTTAAAAGCCTTAAAATAAATTCAGTGTTTATTGCAGAAGAATACTGTCACACTGAAAATTGTAGGAAAATGTAGCCTTCAACTCAAATGAATTGTAAGAAAATAAAAAAATCCCTGACTAAAAAATAATTATTTTCATTAAATCACCTGTTCCACAATTATTGGCACCCTTAACAATTCCCAGGAAATAAATATAATTGAAGCATTTCTGTCATTTCTACAGTAGTTTACAAAGTTTACCAGAGTATGTAGGAAAATTTAATTAGTAATTCATCACTTCCTGCTTCCCTGGGGTATAAATATGACGTGACACGAGGCCATTTCTCTTATCCACTCTTAAACATGGGAAAGACAAAGGAACACAGCATACAAGTGAGGCAGATGTGCGTCGACCTTCACAGGTCAGGCAGAGGCTACAAGAAGATTGCCACTCAACTGCAGCTGCCCATATCCACTGTGAGAGGAATAATTAAGAAGTTCAAAACAACTGGAACAGTGGTAAACAAGCCTGGACGAGGACCCGAATTTATTTTGCCACCACGCACAGTGAGGAGGATGGTAAGAGAAATCAAAAGATCTCCAAAGCTTACTGTTACAGAATTACAACAAATGGAAGCATCCTGGGGTCACAAAGTCTCCAAATCAACCATCAGGCGCTGTCTACACGCCAACAACCTGTTTGGGAGGCATGCACGGAGAAAACCTTTCCTCACTCACAATCATAAACGCAAACGTCTGGAGTTCGCCAAGCGGTATTGGGGCTTCAACTGGGACCGTGTGCTTTGGTCAGATGAGACCAAGATTGAGCTTTTTGGCAACAAACACTATAAGTGGGTCTGGCGTGCCACGAAAGATGCGCATGCTGAAAAGCACCTCATACCCACTGTGAAGTATGGGGGTGGGTCAGTGATGCTGTGGGGCTGTTTCGCTTCCAAAGGCCCTGAGAACCTTGTTAGGGTGCATGGCATCATGAATGCTTTGAAATACCAGGACATTTTAAATCAAAATCTGTTGCCCTCTGCCCGAAAGCTGAAGATGGGTCGTCACTGGGTCTTTCAGCAAGACAATTACCCTAAACATATGGCCAAATCTACACAGAAATGGTTCACCAGACACAAAATCAAGCTCCTCCCATGGCCATCTCAGTCCCCAGACCTCAACCCCATTGAGAACCTGTGGGGTGAGCTGAAGAGGAGAGTACAGAGTAGAGGACCCAGGTCTCTGGATGATTTAGAGAGATTCTGCAAAGAGGAATGGCTGAAGATCCCTCTTTCTGTCTTTTCCCATCTTGTGAAACATTATAGGAGAAGATTAGGTGCTGTTTTGTTGGCAAAAGGGGGTTGTACAAAATATTAACACCAGGGGTGCTAATAATTGTGACACACATTATTTGATGTCAAATAATTATTTCTTTATGTGGGATTTTTTCCCCACTGAATAAATGCACTTGTATTGAAGGTTGGATTTTTCTCTTTTTTTCCATTAAAGTCCCATATTGTTTAGAAAAAAAATAAAATAATTGGAAGCTAAAAAACACATCTCAACCAGGGGTGCCAATAATTATGGAGGGCACTGTATTTTCAGAAAGCACAAATTGGGTAGCAGAGCATTAATCAAGTAAAGACTGATACAAGCATAAGAGATAAATGGAACAGTGCATGCTGCTGATTGGTCATCCAGTTCAGGAGGTTATCCAATCAGCATAGGGGTCTGAGCTGAACACCATCGGGGTAGAGCCCACACCAGTGTCCTCACAAGTGCTCATGAACGGGAAAAGCTTCGACTTGCTTTCAACATCCTTGAAGGTGTACATGTGAGCTCTCCGGCCTACATCATAAAACGAGATCTCCTTCTTCTTGAAGTCCAACAGCACGCCAATGGTCGTGGGCTTGTCTGTACCCTGCCCTCTCAGCTTGGTTTGCGATTTGCCTATAGCGATGAGCTCGTCGCCTCTCGTCAGGCGAATTGTCCAGTAGAGGAATCTGGGATTGTATCTTATGGGCCCTTTCCTCTGGGCCGTCTCCGCCGCCACTCCCAGGTTGTAGCACTGTTTTCCCACCACCGACACCTCCCAGTACTGCCGGCCACTGTCAAACCCTGTCTTAGCCAAGGCGGCCAGGGCGATGTCGTACCTTGCCGAGACCTCAGGTACATTCAATGGATTCGAAAGAAGTGTCATTTCTCTGAAGTCCTTGGACAGTTGGAGCTTTTCGTGCGCAGTGTCCGGGTCAATGGCTGGCTGAACTGTGGATAAGAGGTCAAACATGAGTAAATTTGCAAAAATGATATACAAACCACATTGAAACACCGAAAATGGTTACATGCCAACTGACACCATGCCAAGTGCACCATGCATCTTCTGTCCTGCATCCTGAACTATTACTTTCTACTTAAGAGTTAATTTGTGGGCCAATGGACATTTTTGGAGCTTTAAGGTGCTCCTCTGTCTCTCTAATAGATGTCTTCAGTTCTAGTTCTTGCTCTAGTTCTAGTTGGAGTTCTTCTCTATGTAGGAATGAGAAGGTGCTTTAGATCCTCTTAGGACCTCACAGTTCAACCCCCTACCCCATGGTAATGCTCATATCTCAAGAAAGCAGACTAACCAATGTGTATTTCATTGTCCTTCTTTTGTGCAGCTTGCTTTTCAAGGTCTGTGAAGAACAAAAAATCGGGTAAATCAATTTAATTTGATCCCAACACACAGTGTCCAATAACCATAAGAGTCATTCTACAGCTTAAAATAATATAGAACAAACTTCCCATCACAAGTATAAGCAAGACTTTAGGTTAAGAATTCCAACATCAAATGTCTCACACTGGCATTCGTAAAACAAGTAAGGAACAGTTCACCATTAGGAACATTATGACAGTTATGTGTGAAAGAACGTTCCTGTGTAACGTGTGGAAGAATGTTAGAATCTAATTCATGGAACTGGAATGGCCGCATCATCAGTAGCGTAATTGACGTCAACTCACCATCAATTTTATTCAGGAGATTTTTGTTCTCATTCTCTTTTGATGTCAACAGATCCTGGAGCTTGGCTTTGTCACCCTTCAAAGCTGTAACATAAAAAAGGAACATTAGTCTAGTTGATATATAGTACGTAGATGCCACAGTTTGCAATGTGTCCACTTGCTGTTACTTTTAATTAGTTTAGCTTAGTTTTTTCTCTGACAAACTATGGTCCAGGACAGTGTCCAACAAAGCCATAGAAAGACTACGGTTCCCAATATCTTCCCTGCGGTGGGTTGAAAGTGAATACAGTGGGTGGGACTTTGGCAGAAAGCAAATGGCCATGTAACATCCTCTTGTGCCTGACAAAATGATACTGTATTTTATACAAGATTTCACAAAAGCAGGACACAAGTGGAACAAAAGAAACGGGCCAAAAATAAAGTGCCAAATTGGGCAGCTCTACTCTACTCTACTACCTCTGATGATGAACGCTCCGTGCAGCCCCTCCCCCATAACTATGATGTGCTCAGTCCACTGTACTGTATATGTTAAGGAGGCACCAACGGCCTGTCCCATCTAAATTGTGGGTACTACAGGTAGATTTGTAAGGGACAAAAAAAGCACAGTTTTGCCCAAAACATTGGGTAAAATTGGGCAGCCATGGCCTGATGGTTAAGGAGACAGTCTTTAAATCAGAGGGACTCCCACTCTTCCACTCCCTATCCATGGCTGAGGTGCCCTTAAGCAAGGCACTATCCTGACACGGCTCCAGGGACTGTAACCAATACCCTGTGTAAATAACTGTCAGTCACTTTGGATAAAGCGTCAGCTAAGTGTTATGTAATTTAAAAAAACAGACATGGGCTCCTGAGGACAGAAAGAGGCTCATCTTCATTTGCGTCTTTCAGAGCAGTGCATGCCCCAGCCTCCTTGGCAGCGTCTGCCAGCTCTACAAAAGATAATGCAAAAGCAGCTCAATAAAATTAACCAACTGTCATGGGTTTTTCATTACATTTTAACTCACTTGATGCCAATGACACCTAAGTGCATCATTTTGGATCCTTAAGAACCAATGATGCTTAAGCGTGTTGATTCAGTTGTTTATGGTGTGGTGTTCTGTTGGCATATAATTCAATTTTCTGTGGGTGTTGATCATTTTATTTTATTTTTTAAACGCTGAAAAAAATGCTGAACATGCTACATGCTCTGGCGCTGCAGGGTTGTATGACCTCAAAATGGCTAGCATCCAATGAGTTAATCACCACCATCACACAGTACTACAAAGAAATAACAAAACGATGGGTCATTTAAACAAAATGATTTACCTTCATTTTTAGCTTTTAGATCAACATTCTGCCTTTCCATCTCTTGCAGTTGTTTCTTGAGGTCTGAAAAGAATGTCATAGTCTCCCATAAACAGCTAGTAACTCTTAATTGTACAGTTCAAAACAAAGGGGATCAAATAATCGTACCTGCCATCTCGTCTGCTGTCCTCTGCTTCAAGGTTGTCTCCGCAATCTGAAGGTTTTTCATTCTATCTTGTAGTTCTATGGCCTTTGAAACTATTCAGTCAAAACAATATTGTCATTCTGTATGTCTTACCAATCTGCAGACACCTGTGCTGTACTGCAGGTCATGTAGTGATGAATGTTGTTTATGGCCATTTGACTCGGTTTTCATTGTCTTAACCGGTTCAAATTGTAAGCATACAGACTCTGTATCATGAGGTTATCCGTTCCTGACTTGAATAGTGGAGAAATAATTAACTATCATGACTTATAAGTCAGGGTTCGGAATTGGGAGATGGGTGGAATTAGGCGACTTACCTAGAGCTCCATTCTCCTTATCCAAGCTTTCGAGTTTCTCATTGCTGGTTTTCAGGTCATCTTCTTTCTTCTTCAGACGTTTTTCCAACTCTGCCATACACACAAAGAGTTAACATCAGTTTCAATGCCAATTCATACACATCCAGTACATGTAGATAGCACTCTCAGTAAAAGTGAGGATATATGTGAAATAATAGGACACTTAACAGCTGCTTTGCGGTGTAATAATTGCAAGATCATGACTATCTATCACCTGCTATGTCTTTTTGAGACAACTCCCTCAGCGATTTTATTTCTGTCTGCAACGTCTTGGCCTCAGACTGTAGAGCGGCGATCTCATCCTCTAAAAATCACAACATGCAGCATTCAATGGGAGATTTATTTTAATTTTACCTTTCCAAACAGCTGTGTATCCTGAATAGTTTTGCAATAATGGACATTATTCTTACGTCTTTCATTAGATCCACAGTCCTTTGCTATCAGTTCATTGATCATATGTCTCTTCTTTTCCAGCTCTGCCTCCTTGGCTAAAAATAAATTAAAACAAACACAGTTCATGTCTTCTTGATGTGCCTAAGCATTGCCAAAGACTCGCTGATCTATGACAGTATTGTTTAATTTATTAAGACAAGGCCCCCCTGTTATAAATGTGTTGTTACCAGAATGGCAATGAGCAAGTCATAATGTATTATTAAACATTTTGTGTAATTGCGCAGGTCTAGTACGTAGTGTTGTAGGCCCTCTATGGTAGTCGTTTTTTCCAGTGGCTATTCCAGTGTTCTGTTGGTGTATATGAAGGGGAATGCTGTATATCATGAGGCTATGAAAACAAGCAAAACAAAGCAAGCAACCAATAATAAGTGTGTATTTGTTGACGATGCCAACTACAGGGTTTGCGTGACCGACCGGCGAGTTCTTGGGTTGACTCCTGTGTTATTTTGGACAGTCTCCTCTTCAGGAGGGATATCTCATCCTGCAGCTCCACCACCCTGATCACTGACACACACACACACACACACACACACACACACACACACACACACACACACACACACACACACACACACACACACACACACACACATTAGTGCACACACACACACACACACACACACACACACACACACACACACACACACACACACACACACACACACACACACACACACACACACACACACACACACACACACAGAGATTAGTGCTAGTGCTACTAGTGCCAGAATTATTGAATGCAGGTGAGTTAATTTGTGTTTGGTTCAGTGTGTGTGTGTGTGTGCATGTGTGTGTGCATGTAGAAAAGTACACTGCAGTACAAGGCAGCTAAAGCAGCTCCCCTTTGGTTAGCTGCTGAAATGCGGAGGTCAGTGTAAAGCTACATTCACACACATCACTACTAGTTACTCGCTCAATGAGTGAAGTCAATAAAATATCTTTGTGTTCCGTCGAGGCGAGGAGGCGGGGAGAGTACAAGCGATGTGATGTGGTCGGATTCCAAAATGAAAACATTTTAACTTCAAGCGAGGTGAGTAAGTAACCAATCGGAATGCACAGTTCGGAATATTGACAGTTAACTGCCACTCGTTTTTGCAGTGGCAGTTATGTTTAGCGTCTGTTCCGTGAGTGAGTGGCGAGTAGGTGAGTGAGCAAGAGGTGAGTAATGCATGTGAATGTAGCTTAGAGGCATTGGTCTCCTTACTAGCTTTCATCTTCTCTGCATCTTTTCCATTCAGAGCCTCAATCTTCTCATCCAGCTCCCGCTCCAGTTCTATCAGGGAGTTAATGACATGGTGAGTCATTGTTTTAATAAATGTAAAAAAAAAAAAAAAAAAACATGCATTGGACTATTGACATATTCTGTATTTAAAATGTGTGACTGGACTGTGTCGTGTGTGCTTTGTTTTCCTTACCTGATATTTGTCTTAAATAGTCCGAGTTTGTATCTGAATTTATGGTAGCTCTTTCCTTTATTATGGCAATGAGTTGCTTTACTAAAGACAGTAAATCAAAGTAAAGACAGATGAGTTAAGTGGAAATGATCTTTGTAGTCGCATAATGCACACATCACTGAATACAAGGTACATACACATGAAGAGATGTATATTCAGCTCTTTGTAATGTCCTTACATAACATATTGAATGTAGGGACACTGTATTGAATCATTATATTGTTGTGATTTGATCATTGAAACTACTGTCCAGGTATGTTAATAGAAGTTAAGTTAAGTGAAACGGCCATTCCCAATTATGGGAATATATTGTGCATGGCCGGGATAAAACATACACCCAAGTGCTTACAGCCATAAGCATGCAGGATTGCTCTTTTTGCTCTTAAAACTCGGATTGTTCGGCCATTTGGTACCCCATGCCCATCTTTCTGTCTCGTGCGTTTGTTTTAATCTCTCCACTATCCAGTCTGTGAAAAGGGCAAAAGGCAGTACCCCCCACCCCCTCAAAACACTTACAAAAATAGGAAAACAAAAAACAGTGAATACCAGACAGGAAATGAAGTGGGAGAGAGAGACTCTGCTGGAGACAGGATGGACTCTGGCCTTAGTCCGCAAGGGCAATGAGCCTGCATGTGATGTGGACAGGTAGGCTATGTTAGCGTGCTACCTGTAAAAGGTACAGTACAGTAGATGTATACTCACTGGATGTAGATGATGGACTTTTGTCTCCGAGATCTTTTTCTGCATCCTCCAACTGTTTCTGCTTCTCTGCTAACATGTTCTTTAGTTCTGAGAAAGAGTTGCACAACTGTTTAGACCAGGGGTGGGGAACCTATGTCTTGGGGGCCGTTTGTGGCCCTTGAGGGCGTTTTATCCGGCCCCCGATGTAATTTTAATGTTATGCAGTTTCACACGAAATATGGCATATCTTAGAAAAGTAGAGTAGAGTAGAGTAGAGTAGAGTTGAGTACTTTTATTAATCCCGAGGGAAATTAAGGTGTCTGGCAGCTTACATAGATACATAGATACAAGACATAGACAAAGACCTAACACACATTATTGCACATAGCAGAAAATACACTTGCAATACAATTAAGTTATCTTCAGGGGACCTAGAGAAGGTGGGGTCTGTTTTAAAGGTGTGTGCCTTCTATATAGGCCTAAAATGCAGGGAGAAATCCTGGTTTGTGTTCATAGTATGGCCCTCTGAGGACTGTTACGGCCCTCGGATGAATTTGAAGTGGCCCCTTGAATGAAAACGGTTCCCCACCCCTGGTTTAGACCAACTAACATTCCTATGCACAGGGCTCTGAATTAACACCAGCCAACCCGCCAAATGCTGATGAAATATCTGTTTGAATGATAGAAAAGACCAAGTTACTAGCCACTTACTGAGTGTGTGTTTGGCCGGTGAGATTAACATCTACTAGCCATTTTGGCTGGTGACGAAAACAGTTAATTTAGAGCCCTGCCTGTGGATAAAGGGTTGATCTTATGACTTATCATCCTGAATCATCTTCAGAACTCTTACCCGTCTTATCTCCAGACTCACGGGCTACGGCTCCCTGAAGGCTTGCAATTTCAGTGTTCAGCATGTTTATTTTGAGTACTGCGAACAAAATGTTAATAAAAATAAATGCAAAGGTATGGATATACCTTCCAACCTGCACTAACTCAAAACATACACATGCGCACACACACACACACACACACACACACACACACACACACACACACACACACACACACACACACACGCACACTGCACTTTCTGCACTAAACCCAAACATACACACACTGACACACAACTCATACTCACACACATACACACACACACACACACACACACACACACACACATACACAGGTACACACACACAGACGCACACCGCACTTTCTACCTGCACTAAACACACACACACACACACACACACACACACACACACACACACACACACACACACACACACACACACACGCACACAAAACACATACAAAACACACACACACACACACACATACTGCTGCTGGTGTATTTAATAAAAACCTTTTTTAATTATTTATTTCTTCAAATGCTACTATTACTATGTCAGAACGCTATAAAGGACTTTTAGAAAAAGAACAACAAAATACCTCCTCTTAATGTATGTTCTCTACAAGTCTTCTGTTGTCCAGTCTTGCACTTTAAATGTCTGTATGAGCAATGTCTACGTCCATACTGTCTATGTCCATGTATGAGTACTGTCTATGTCTATACTGTCTATGTCCTTACCTAGATTAGTCTATGTCTGCATGGGAGAGCAAGAAACGCAATTTCAAATTCTTTGTATGACCAGTGCATGTAAAGAAATTGACAATAAACTTGACTTGACTTGACTTGACTTGATATGGTCTGTTTAGAATGACAAAATGAATGCTAAAATCTAAATGAAACCTTACCAACATACCTAATTTAGGGACACCTTCAATTTCAGCTATGTCTTTTTCAAACTTTTCCTTCAGATCTGCATGAGAAAAGGGTTGACGTAGTATAAGACATTTGTTCAGTATAGATGGCGCCTGGGACCAGTCAAATACACGTGTAGGTAGAAATCAAGACCATGGCACCTGTGTACTGGTCCTGAAGGGATGCACAGCTGTTTTCCATTTGGGCCTTGTCTTTCTCCAAGGCTGAGAGACGTATGGGGACATGAACGAAACACATGTACAGAGTTATAATGAGTCATAATATTTAAGTCAAAACAAAGAAACAATAATTAACAGAGGTATGCACAAGCAATTCATACATTTGTGCATGTTAGTACTGTTCACTGTTTTTGACAGACATGACACAAATCATGTGGGACTAAATGCTCATCAAAATGTACATTGAAATCTGGTATGTTGTGTGTAGTAGTGTTAAGAGTCATAGTAAACCACAAACGTACCTGCAATTCTGTTTTTCAGTTTGGCATTCTCTTCCACTGTCTCTTGGGCTTTTAGGTCTAAACGGCAGATGAAACTAATAAACACTAATACACCCAGATGCATTCATTTATTAAGCACACAGCACTTGAATATGTCAAAATCACTTACAGACAGTAAAAGATAATAAGTTGTTATTTTACTTATAAAATAAATAAAGGGCCAACTAGGTCCTTATTACGATTATCTCGCCAATAAAGGCCTTAGTGGCAAAGAACAAGAAATCAGTGTTCGCCCTACATTTTTTGCATGCTCTTAGCCGTTTGTACTGTTCCTGTGATGAACGTATTGCTTACCCTGTTCTGTTCTGCCTTTAGCTGCTTCCTCCAGCTGTCCATTCTTCTCTGTGAGTTCCTTCTGCACAGCTAAGAAACGGAAGGATTATGAAATAAATAGAGCAATGTACATACAATTACGGAAGACAGCACTGCCCCTCTTTTTTGTACATATTTATTTGGAAACTGGTCGGCAAATATCATGGCCTAAGGCATATGAGGAAGCAACAATGTGTTTACTTAACCAACTGTTTTCAACCATTTATCACCTTTAAATTGGTCTGAAAGTCCAGATATTTCTTCAGACCGCGCTTCTAGCTGTTCCTGAAGCCCTGTGGAAGAGTGGCACATGATATGATATGATATGATATGATATGATATGATATGATATGATATATGATATGATATATTACCTTTGATCTGAGCTTCAAGACTTCGGATTTGTTCCTCTCTTGCTGCCAGTTTCTTGTTGATTCCTGTTTCCATTAAGAAATACATTGTAGAAACAAACCATTATTATCATATTCACACATAAAGCCTATACATTATCTATCAATCCCTCACACCCTTGCCAGCAGTAACTGGACAATATTGCAGAGGATAATTCTTGTAGGGAAGTCTTTGGTCATGGGCTTGCTTGCAGACAGAAGACTGAACTGTATATGGCTTCCCTTCGCTTTTTTGTACTGATGCACAAGACATGGTTTGCATGTAAAACATGCATCACCAGCATCAGTGATATGGATTTCAAGCTAATTCATCCACACATACCAGTGAGTAGATCTTCTGAGTCGGTCTGCCCAGAGCATACTTCACTCTGTGCCTCTCCCACCTCCACTTGTTTGGTCAGTAACTTCAGGACTAAAGAAAAAGAAGACTGTAAAACCACTGTCATCATTTCTGATCACAAATCCATCAGCCTGAAATTGTTCATTTAAAAATGTAACACATTTAAAACCAACTCACTGAGACTGTAGTCTGTGTCATGACTGTTCTGGAGTTCTGAGAGTTTGCCTTGCAGTTGGTCTTTCTTATTTTGTATAGCCTTTTCCAACTCTGATGTGAAATTCATATTTCAGTATAAATACATAGATAAAAACAGTTCGCCTCATGTTTCAATGGGAAAATGTGGAAGAGCTTTTGTTAATGTGGAAGCCGCATTTGTACTCAATGCCATGCTGAACTCGTAAATGCTAACAAAATAACATCACCCTCCAGACTGATTGCAGGCCAGACACGCACAAAAATCAGAGAGGTTTGCATGCACTCGTCTCAAATCAGACAAGAACATAGTTCAGAATGGAAACATGATGGACTGTTCCTTTAACTCAATGCTCTCATTGTTTGTAAGACAGCAAGTATACTCGTCTTTGTCTCCAGGCATCTATGTCCATGCAATACACAGTATACTGTGCATGCCCCTTTTATGTCTATACTTCTCGTGCAAGACTTGCTGTCTCCCCAAATGTTGGCTATGATGAGAGACACACGCTTTCACAACTGTTCACAATACCAGAGTAATGGCATGCCCGTTCATTCGTTCATTCATTTATTCATTCATTCACTCACTCACTCAGAAACCGTCGCTACAATGCAAGGGTGGTGACGTACCTTTAATCGTAGCTGCTTTATCCTTCCTCTCGTCCGTAATCTTACCCCCTAATATGGCCACTTCCCTTTCCAGTTTAGCTATTTCTGCTGCTTTCAAGATAGGAACATATTGAGTTGTGCAATCCAGCAAAAGTTTAGTTACATCGATTTACACATGTAATCACTTGTACAAACAGATGTTTTTTATGGATATTTTCTGTATGTGGTTTTGGAAGTACCTTCGATTTTTTGACAGGCTGACATTAAATGTAATGACACTACTACATTAATGACATGTCTGCTAATAGATCCTCTATGATTCTTGAAATACATCTATGTCATGAGCCCTCTCACTCCACCAGTTCACCACCTTAATTGGTTCCCATTACCTGCCACTCTGCTCACCGCTCTCTCTACTCACCCAAACTAGTCCCACCTGTCTCTTCCCTGCTCTGCTCTAATTACCTGGCCAGCTGCGCTACATTATCCACTCACCAACCTCTCCTTGCACCACTCTGCTCTGATTACTCTGCCAGCTGTGCTGCATAACCCACTAACCTCTCCCAGTATTTAAAGCCTCTTCTCACAGCTCTACTTTGTCAGATCGTCTGCAATCCCACACCCGGAACCAGTTTGCTGTTTTCTCTCTGACTCCTGAATCTTGACCCTGAACCTGCCTGTATCCTGACTACTCTTCTGCCCCGGAAAACCCGACCTGCCTTCTGCCTGCACGACTCTTGACCACTCTTCTACCCCGGTAATTCTGACCAGCCTTCTGTCTCTGCACAACGATTTTGGATTCTCCTTGAACTGTACTTCTGCCCTGTTTCACCGTGCTGTTGTGTTTGTGTCCCCCCCCCCCAGGACTTCCGGACCACCTACCACCGGCTCCTTTGGACGAATCTCTGCCACTGGGGGGGACGCACACACAGCACGTTGGACGAACCCTGGAATCCCGGTAATTCTTGGAACCCGCGGAACCGAGTCCTCTGCCCCAGCCACTGCAGCCGCGGCGCTTGCCCCAGAACCCAAGATTGGAAACCCAGAGCGGTTCAACGGCGATTCATCCCAGGTCCGGCCATTCCTGATTAGCTGCCGACTTCAGTTTTCCTTGCAGCCAAGGACCTTTGCCACGGAAGGGGCTAAAGTCGGTTATGCCATCACTCACCTGACGGGCCGAGCTTGACTCTGGGGAACAGCAGAGTTTGAACATCAAAGCCCTGCATGTGCAACCTTCGACCTGTTTGCGGAGGGGATGCTGAAGGTGTTTGACCTGCATTCACCGACCACAGAGGCATCCCGTGAACTGTTTAGCATTCGGCAAGGTAGACGAACAGTCGCAGACCATTCCATCGACTTCTGAAGCCTGGCAAGACAATGCTCTTGGAGCACACCATTGTTGGTGGACGCATTCTTCCATAGCTTGGCCGACAATATCAAGGATGAGTTGGTCTCCCATGAACTGCCTTCCACCCTTGATGAAGCCATCGCACTGGCTGTCCAGATCGACAGAAGAATACCAACCTGCCGTTGTGAGAGGGGGCGCCAAACTCCACCAACCTCCAGCATTCGGAGAAATTCGACTGGGCCCCTGTCATCTACTGCTACCCAACCAAGCCAGCTTGACCAGTCTGAGCCCATGGAAATTGGGCGAGCCTCTCTCACGCCAGCAGAACGCCAGCACCGCTTCACCTCAAGCCTCTGTCTCTACTGTGGCGGTGACTCACATTGTGTTGCCACCTGTCCTTTAAAAGCCGAAGCTCACCGGACCTAGGGGGAGTCCGGTTGAGCTCAATGACCGTCCAGTCCTCCGACCGCAAACCCCTGCTGCAAGTTCACCTCTGTCTCTCTGACTCAACTCACACCCTGGCTGCTCTGGTGGATTCTGGTGCCGAAGCCAACATAATAGACATCAAGCTGGCACGCCAACTGGGACTAGGGAGCCACCGTTTGACCCCCCCTATTCCTGCCCGGGCGCTGGATGGACACTTACTCGGATCGGTCACTCATGTCACAGCCCCTGTCTCAATGAATCTGTCCGGAAACCATCAAGAAACCATCCAGTTTCACCTGCTCCATTCCCCGGGCCAGCCCCTCATCCTGGGTTACCCATGGCTCCGCCGGCACAACCCTCAGCTCGACTGGGTGACCGGGGTGATCAGGGCGTGGGGAGAAGACTGCCATCGAACCTGCCTGCTTGCTGCCGGCTTACCCAAACGGCCAGTACCCACCAACTCTGCTCCAGACCTTGCCAATGTCCCGGAATGCTACCACGGTCTCAGAGAAGTGTTCAACAAAGCAAGAGCCACATGCCTGCCCCCTCACCGGCCATACGACTGTGCCATCGACCTCCTCCCTGGAACAGCTCCTCCCAAGGGCCGCCTCTATTCATTGTCTGCTCCTGAGAGACAGTCCAACGAGGACTACATCAATGACTCTCTGTCCGCAGGGTTAATCCGTCCATCTTCATCTCCTGCTGGTGCCGGCTTCTTCTTTGTGGGGAAGAAAGACGGATCCCTTCGCCCCTGCATCGATTACAGGGGCCTCAACGACATCACGGTGAAGAACCGTTACCCTCTGCCTTTGCTCACCTCTGCCATTGAGTTACTCCAGGGAGCTACAGTCTTTACCAAATTGGATCTCAGAAACGCATACCACCTAGTGCGGATCCGGGAGGGGGATGAATGGAAGACCGCATTCAATACACCAACAGGCCACTACGAGTATCTGGTTATGCCCTTTGGCCTCACAAATGCTCCTGGTGTGTTCCAAGCTCTTGTGAACGACGTGCTGCGGGACATGTTAAACCAATTTGTCTTCATTTACCTCGATGACATTTTAATATTCTCCAGAAGCCTGTCTGACCACACCCGCCATGTCCAGCAAGTCCTTCATCGTCTCCTGGAGAATTCCCTCTATGTCAAGGCGGAGAAATGTGAGTTTCACGTCAAGACTGTGGCCTTCCTGGGGTACATTGTGGCAGAGGGAACTATCCAAATGGATCCAGCCAAGGTGTCAGCAGTCAGTTCATGGCCAGTTCCGGAGAACAGAAAGAAGCTGCAGCAGTTCTTGGGGTTTGCTAACTTTTATAGAAAGTTTGTCAGGAACTACAGTACTGTTGCCGCCCCTCTGACTGCTCTAACCAGCACCAAGCAACCCTTCACCTGGACCCCAGCAGCCGACAAGGCCTTCAGTATCCTCAAGGCAAGGTTCACCTCCGCTCCCATTCTCCAGATGCCTGATGTGGACCGGCAATTCATTGTGGAGGTGGATGCCTCTGATGTGGGAGTTGGTGCTGTGATTTCCCAGTGGGCTGCAGAGGATAAGAAGCTCCATCCCTGTGCGTTTTTCTCACGTCGGTTGTCCCCCGCTGAGTGCAATTACGACATAGGGAACCGAGAGCTTTTAGCTGTAAAGCTTGCCCTGGAGGAGTGGCGTCACTGGCTGGAGGGGTCCACCGTCCCATTCCTCGTTTGGACTGATCATAAAAACTTGGAGTACATCCGCACGGCCAAACGGTTGAACTCCAGGCAGTCCCGCTGGGCCCTCTTCTTCACGCGGTTTAACTTCACTCTGTCATACCGGCCTGGATCACGCAACACCAAGCCAGATGCCCTCTCCCGCCAATTCCAGAAAGGTGACACTCCCTCCAGGGATCCTGCGCCGATTCTGCCCAGTCCCTGCATTGTAGCAGCCCTGACCTGGGATGTCGAAGAACGGGTGCTGAAAGCTCTTCGTAACCAGCCAGGTCCCAGCACTTGTTCCAGTTGACCGCCTCTTTGTTCCCGAAAATCTCAGGTCCCAAGTCATTCAATGGGGACACGACTCCCGCCTAGCCTGTCACCCTGGCTCCAACTGCACCTACGACCTGCTTGACCAGAGATTCTGGTGGCCCTCTCTGAAAAAGGATGTACGGGAATTCGTCCAAGCCTGTCCCATCTGCAGCCAAAACAAGTCGTCCTGCCAGCCCCCAGCCGGATTGCTGCAGCCCCTGCCTGTGCCCACACGTCCCTGGTCTCACATCTCCCTTGACTTTGTTACGGGCCTGCCCCCTTCCAGTGGCATGACTGTCATTCTCACCATAGTCGACAGATTCAGCAAAATGGCACACTTCATTCCTCTCCCCAAGCTCCCAACCGCCAAGGAGACTGCCTAGGTGGTCCTGGAACACGTCTTCCGCATCCACGGTCTGCCCAAGGATGTAGTTTCTGACCGTGGCCCACAATTCTCCTCTGCCTTTTGGAAGGAGTTCTGCCACCTGCTGGGAGCCACAGTCAGTCTAACTTCTGGATTTCATCCCCAATCCAATGGGCAGTCAGAGCGGACAAATCAGGAGCTTGAGAAGGCACTGCGATGCATGTCGTCCCGCAACCCTCACTCCTGGTCACAGCAATTGACATGGGTGGAGTACGCACACAATTCTCTGACCAGCTCTGCCATCGGTATGTCCCCCTTCCAATGTTTCTATGGATACCAGCCTCCTCTATTTGCCAGCCAGGAAAGGGAGGTTACCTGCCCATCTGCACTTGCTTTTGCCCGTCGATGTCGTCGCACCTGGTCGCAAGCCCGAGCCACACTCCTCAAATCCGTTACCAGCTACACTACCGGGGCCAACCGTCGGAGAATCCCTGCGCCCGCCTACCATGTGGACCAAAGGGTGTGGTTGTCATCCAAGGACATCCCACTCAAAGTGGAGTCACGAAAGCTGGCGCCCAGGTTCCTTGGTCCATTCCCCATCAAGACGGTGATCAGCCCAACTGCTGTCCGGCTCCGACTGCCCAATTCCATGAGGGTGCACCCGACTTTCCATGTGTCAAAGATTAAACCCCTTCATGAGAGTCCGCTGGTTCCTGCTGCACCTCCTCCTTCCTCCTCCACGCCTTGTCGATGGTGGTCCAGTATACACCGTCCGCCGCCTGCTTCGGTCCAGACGGAGAGGTAGGGGCCTCCATTACCTCGTCGACTGGGAGGGCTATGGACCAGAGGAGAGGACCTGGGTGCCGGCTGGTCGGATTGTGGATCGGACCCTCATCACCAGCTTCCACCAGCGGCATCCTGATCAGCCTGCGATCCGGAGGGGGCGCCCCAGAGGGGTTCCTGACCGCCCGGCCTCCCGTCCTGTGCCTGACCCTGACCCTGTCCCGCAGCCTGTGACCCGTGGGGGCCATCTCAGAAGGGCCCCTGGTCGTCCTACCCGCTCGGCCACCTGTCCTGTGCCTGACCCTGTCTTGGGCCCTGTCCCCGACCTTGGGCCTCCGGCTTCCTCGGAGGATGAGGGCGCTCGCTCTGACCGTTCGGAGGAGTTCTAACCCTCCGCCGGCTCCCCTCCTCCCGCCCGACGTGATGTTGCTCTTGGGACTTCTGGGGCCGTCCCTTGGGTGGGGGGTTCTGTCATGAGCCCTCTCACTCCACCAGTTCACCACCTTAATTGGTTCCCATTACCTGCCACTCTGCTCACCGCTCTCTCTACTCACCCAAACTAGTCCCACCTGTCTCTTCCCTGCTCTGCTCTAATTACCTGGCCAGCTGCGCTACATTATCCACTCACCAACCTCTCCTTGCACCACTCTGCTCTGATTACTCTGCCAGCTGCGCTGCATTACCCACTAACCTCTCCCAGTATTTAAAGCCTCTTCTCACAGCTCTACTTTGTCAGATCGTCTGCAATCCCACACCCGGAACCAGTTTGCTGTTTTCTCTCTGACTCCTGAATCTTGACCCTGAACCTGCCTGTATCCTGACTACTCTTCTGCCCCGGAAAACCCGACCTGCCTTCTGCCTGCACGACTCTTGACCACTCTTCTACCCCGGTAATTCTGACCAGCCTTCTGTCTCTGCACAACGATTTTGGATTCTCCTTGAACTGTACTTCTGCTCTGTTTCACCGTGCTGTTGTGTTTGTGTCCCCCCCCCCCCCCAGGACTTCCGGACCACCTACCACCGGCTCCTTTGGACGAATCTCTACCACTGGGGGGGACGCACACACAGCACGTTGGACGAACCCTGGAATCCCGGTAATTCTTGGAACCCGCGGAACCCTCACTCTCCCAACTTCCCTTTCCCCTCAAGTTTTCAATAAACTTTCTGTGTGACGCAATTGTGGTCCTCTGGTCGTCTGTCTGAACCGTGACAATCTAATCCAGATTTGCCAACAGATTTCATCAGTACTTACATGCAGAGGAATCTGAAGATCCTTGCAGGCTTTCCAGTTTACTGCTTTTGTCTGCCAACTGCTTCTCCAAGTCTGAGACGCACGCACGCACACACACACTTTGCACTTTGTAATCTATAAATGTTTACTATACAAGTATTCATGTTCATCATAAAATTGCGTTGGCATGAAACAATAATGAAAACTAACCTGCAATTTTGTCCTTAGATTGAGTCTTTAAAGTCTTTATCTTGTTGTAGAGTTCCAGGATATCATCTTGGGATGCAACAATTTGTGGAACTACGGCAGACATCACAAAAAACATAAGCATCTATAACTGTGAAGTATCAAAATGCAGTATGTCATCAGGTGATTGAAAGGAACCACTGTATAGACATTATATTTCTGCCTATATGACAGTATGTGATAGCCAGGCCACGCCCTACTAGCGACGCAACAACTAAGAGCTAAGAGCAATGTAAATATCGTTTCTGATCTCCAGAAAAATCAGGAACTCCACCCACTTTGTCGGAAACCAGTCAACCAGTAGCAAACCTAGGCTATTTGTTATGCTCTCGGTCAGATCACTTCCCGAAGAGATTTGAAAGTCGATGATCATCAGGCTAAGCATGTTCCATACACCAAAATCCAGGTGAAGGCATTACTTTTATGCATTATTCGCTGCAGTGCTGTATTTTCTCACTTACTTAACACAGTGCTAACATCACTGCCCCCGCTGCTCGTAAGTTCTGCAGTTTTCTCCACAAGCTCTTTCTTCAGATCTGTTGAAACAAACAAGAAAAGATCAGGCATAACAACAAAATTCAATATTCAGAGGTTACTTTACATCTTTAAGAATATTACAATTATGACAATGGGGCAGAGCAACCATTTTCACATGTTTCACATGTTTGAAGTTGATGATTTTACAAAAAAAAAATCCGTTCACACAAAGGCACTAACCTCCAAACAAATTAGTCAAACTAATATCTCAAAACTGCTTTGCACTCTGTTTGCACTTTAAAAACAATCCATTACACCAACACTCATTTTGCATAACTGAACACAACCCACTGCTTTACACACAGTTCCCAATTGATGAACACACTCCTAGATCACTAACTTCCTAAATATGACATACATTTTGGATAGAGAAACCAAGAGGGAAAGCGTGTTTTTAATGTTCACTGTCTGTGCCTAGTTGCTGCAATATGAGCTAGTAATGTGATGGGTGTGTTAACAAAATGTAATTTGGTATAAAACATTTCCCTTTACAGCTGCGTGTTGAGATAAGCACACCGTGTTGGGTTTTGCAATGTCTCTTCACTCAGTTTTGCTGATTTGGTGTGAGGTTGCTGCATTCGTGTAAGGAGTTCTGCAAAAGGGTGGGAGACGTGACGCCTTGTTTTTTCGTAACATTGGTTAAAAACCTACAAAACTGTTATTTTTCCTTTAAAAAACAAATGTCAATGAAAGAAGATGTGGTACATTATGTTTCATATTAGTCTTAGATGAGAAGAAACATTTTTGTTAAGATTTATGTAAAGGTTTATATGTCAAATATCCTGTGTTGTGACTGTAACATTAATGAAACCTGGAATATAACATATACGTATATAAATTAAGCAACAACATTTTGAATAATGTATGAAGCATTTGGCATGATCGCATAAATATTAACTTTATATTAAGATATGTGAATGTGAAAAAACTCAAGACAGTAATATTAACTACAAGTTCAATTTCGTAACACAAATTGCGTCCTGTGGGGTGACATGTATGTCAATGTTTGTGAATGGGCAGCTGCAAGGCCAACTACAAGGGTCTGAAAGACTGGCTCCTAACCAGTCAGTACCTCAGTTATTGGAGAGTGCAGTGGAAGTTTAAGGTGACTCAAGTTAACCTCTTAATATGTCTTCATATTGAAATCTTTCTGTCACGCAATGCTTAGGTTCATTTTATGGTGTCCTGTGGTGTGACTGGTCTTATAGAAGGAAAAAAAGTTTTTTTTTATAAATGAAAGCACACATTAAGATTAAACACAATATCATTATCAAGTTAGCATGAGCTCAGATGTCAGTCATGTATACAAAAGGATTAAAATGGCCATAATGCAGTGAATTCCCTGTGGTGTGACTCCATTTTCCTGCGGTGTGACATGCCTATGCAATGTGTTGATGCGGGACACATTTTCCCAAAAATGGCAAAAATAAGGTGAAATTCCACAGACCACTAAGTGCTTTATTTTTTTCTATTTTTTTCCGATTTTTATCCATCATTCCAAAAACAGCTTTCATGAAATGAGCGATGATAAAAAACTGTGAACACAATGGCTGCTGCAGTCTGCCTATTATTTTCAGGAGAAAGCAAACACACTAACTGAGGTCAAATACTGAAACACCAGACAAACACAGAGAGAGCGACTGAACAAAGATTAATTTGATGGTGCGGATGAAACTCCCACCGTAACTACAGTACAGAATACCTCATTGGTGCCATCACCAACTGTCAAACTATTCATTTGTCAACAGACCAGCAGAAAGCCACTGTCTGCTGGGCCACCTTCTAATTGGAGCTCTAAAACCTGTGTTCATAGCTGCTACACCAAGTGCACCCACTAAGCCAACATTGAAACTGAGAAAAAAGCCTTCAAAGTAGTCGTATTAGGTTGGACATTTCACATAGCAATATCTTGGGACACTTTTGGACCATACAGCTTTGTCACAAGATAAAGGAGGGGTTATGAAGACTATTGTATAAACTCCATTTTGGCAACAGGTACTGTACTGCATTTTGCCTTTGTAGGGCAGAGTACATTCTGGCCTTAGGACAGCACCATCCATCTACAGCTCTACCTGAGCATAACACACGAGTATGGACTGAGACTTCTTCATACCAGCTATTTGCTTCAATATGCTCTCATCATCACTGCCTTTGCTCTCCAGCTCATGAATCTTCTTCTGCAAAGTGACAATTTGAATAACTGCAAGAAAAAAGGGAGAAACACCAAAATAAGGGATCAGATCTTTACAATCCACTGTAGTGTCACGTCTCTACCATCCACTAATCATAATCATGATAACAAAATGCTGTATACAGTGGTGTGTTTCCTGGTGTGTTTCCCAAAGTATTTGTTGTCTGTCTGTAGTTGGTTGACAAGTATCATCACAATTAATTGCAGATTGTGAAAATACAGAATACAGTATATACATTTTCATACGTACGTACATACATACATAGGCCTACACACATACATACACAAAAATTAAAAATAACAGTGCAAATAAAAATCCTCTGTGAAAAGGTGTGTGTCTATGCATCCTGTGTGCGTGTCCCTAAACCAGTAGCAACCAGTAGCAAACCTAGGCTATTTGTTATGCTCTTGGTCAGATCAATTCTCGAAGAGATTTGAAAGTCGATGATCATCAGGCTAAGTATGTGCCATACACCAGAATCCAGGTGAAGGCATTACTTGTATGCATCATTCGCTGCAGTGCTGTATGTTCTCACTTACTTAACACAGTGCTAACATCACTGCCCCCGCTGCTCGTAAGTTCTGCAGTTTTCTCCTCAAGCTCTTTCTTCAGATCTGTTGAAACAAACAAGAAAAGATCAGGCATAACAACAAAATTCAATGTTCAGATGTATACTTTACATCTTTAAGAATAGTAAAATTACGACAATGGGGCAGAGCAACCATTTTCACATGTTTCACATGTTTGAAGTTGATGATTTTACAAAAAAAAATCTGTTCACGCAAAGGCACAAACCTCCAAACAAATTAGTCAAACTAATATCTCAAAACTGCTTTGCACTCTGTTTGCACTTTAAAAACAATCGATGACACCAACACTCATTTTGCATAACTGTGAACACAACCCACTGCTTTACCTTTACACACAGTTCCCAATTGATGAACACACTCATAGATCACTAACTTCCTAAATATGACATACATACAGAGAAACCAAGGGGGAAAGCGTGTTTTTAATGTTCACTGTCTGAGCTAGTAATGCGATTGGTGTGTTAACAAAATGTAATTTGATATAACACATTTCCCTTTACAGCTGTGTGTCGAGATAAGCACACCGTGTTGGGTTTTGCAATGTCTCTTCACTCAGTTTTGCTGATTTGGTGTGAGGTTGCTGCATTCGTGTAAGGAGTTCTGCAAAAGGGTGGGAGACGTGACGCCTTGTTTTTTCGTAACATTGGTTAAAAACCTACAAAACTGTTATTTTTCCTTTAAAAAACAAATGTCAATGAAAGAAGATGTGGTACATTATGTTTCATATTAGTCTTAGATGAGAAGAAACATTTTTGTTAAGATTTATGTAAAGGTTAATATGTCAAATATCCTGTGTTGTGACTGTAACATTAATGAAACCTGGAATATAACATATACGTATATAAATTAAGCAACAACATTTTGAATAATGTATGAAGCATTTGGCATGATCGCATAAATATTAACTTTATATTAAGATATGTGAATGTGAAAAAACTCAAGACAGTAATATTAACTACAAGTTCAATTTCGTAACACAAATTGCGTCCTGTGGGGTGACATGTATGTCAATGTTTGTGAATGGGCAGCTGCAAGGCCAACTACAAGGGTCTGAAAGACTGGCTCCTAACCAGTCAGTACCTCAGTTATTGGAGAGTGCAGTGGAAGTTTAAGGTGACTCAAGTTAACCTCTTAATATGTCTTCATATTGAAATCTTTCTGTCACGCAATGCTTAGGTTCATTTTATGGTGTCCTGTGGTGTGACTGGTCTTATAGAAGGAAAAAAAGTTTTTTTTTATAAATGAAAGCACACATTAAGATTAAACACAATATCATTATCAAGTTAGCATGAGCTCAGATGTCAGTCATGTATACAAAAGGATTAAAATGGCCATAATGCAGTGAATTCCCTGTGGTGTGACTCCATTTTCCTGCGGTGTGACATGCCTATGCAATGTGTTGATGCGGGACACATTTTCCCAAAAATGGCAAAAATAAGGTGAAATTCCACAGACCACTAAGTGCTTTATTTTTTTCTATTTTTTTCCGATTTTTATCCATCATTCCAAAAACAGCTTTCATGAAATGAGCGATGATAAAAAACTGTGAACACAATGGCTGCTGCAGTCTGCCTATTATTTTCAGGAGAAAGCAAACACACTAACTGAGGTCAAATACTGTAACGCCAGACAAACACAGAGAGAGCGACTGAATAAAGATTCATTTGCTGGTGCGGATGAAACTCCCACTGAAACTACAGTGCAGAATACCTCATTAGTGCCATCACCAACTGTCAAACTATTAATTTGTTAACAGACCAGCAGAAAGCCACTGTCTGCTGGGCCACCTTCTAATTGGAGCTCTAAAACCTGTGTTCATAGCTGCCCTATAGTAACTACACCAAGTGCACCCACTAAGCCAACATTGAAACTGAGAAAAAAGCCTTCAAAGTAGTCGTATTAGGTTGGATATTTCACATAGCAATATCTTGGGACACTTTTGGACCATACGGCTTTGTCACAAGATAAAGGAGGGGTTATGAAGACTATTTTATAAACTCCATTTTGGCAACAGGTACTGCATTTTGCCTTTGTAGGGCAGAGTACTTTTTGACCTTAGGACAGCACCATCCATCTACAGCTCTACCTGAGCATAACACACGAGTATGGACTGAGACTTCTTCATACCAGCTATTTGCTTCAATATGCTCTCATCATCACTGCCTTTGCTCTCCAGCTCATGAATCTTCTTCTGCAAAGTGACAATTTGAATAACTGCAAGAAAAAAAGGGAGAAACACCAACATAAGGGATCAGATCTTTACAATCCACTGTAGTGTCACGTCTCTACCATCCACTAATCATAATCATGATAACAAAATGCTGTATACAGTGGTGTGTTTCCTGGTGTGTTTCCCAAAGTATTTGTTGTCTGTCTGTAGTTGGTTGACAAGTATCATCACAATTAATTGCAGATTGTGAAAATACAGAATACAGTATATACATTTTCATACGTACGTACATACATACATAGGCCTACACACATACATACACAAAAATTAAAAATAACAGTGCAAATAAAAATCCTCTGTGAAAAGGTGTGTGTCTATGCATCCTGTGTGCGTGTCCCTTTGAGCGCACCCACCCAGGTTTGAGGCCCTTCCTGAGGCCATGAGCTCCTGCTCCGCCTGGGTCAGCTCCCTCTTCTTCTGCTCCAGCTCCTTCCTCATGGCTGACGACAACAACAACAACAACAACAACAACAACAACAACAACAACAACAACAACAACAACAACAACGCACACACACCATAAGTACCACACGCACACCCAGAGGTAAACTGGTACAAAGCAGTTTGCCAACACTGCTACTACTACTGCTATAACTACTGCTACTACTAGTGCTACTACTATTGCTACTACTACTACTTCTACTACTACTAATAATAATATCACTCATCATCTCCATTATCTTACTAATCACAATAATAGTCAAAATGATGACAAGAATATCAACCATAAACACATTAGTAAAAAAAGTACAATAACATAACAACAACAACAATAAAGCAGACTTTAACAAAAGATATGGTGCAAATAGCATACCAGAAAGTTTACTGGAGTCCTCAGTTTTTCCAATTTTCATTTCCAGGTTTTTGTAGTCAAGGTACTTGGACATGACCTGTAGAGCTACAGGGGTGAAGGGGTGACCAGGTCAACAAGTCAAGATTTCGATGCTGGAAATGTGCATATCTGCACACTGAGGCTACGCACAAGCTTGTGTTTTTCACTAATGTTTATTTGTCACTTAATTTACTGTTTGATTCATTTAAGCATTGACTGACTTCTGAAGCTGATTACGTAATTAACAAGATCCTACACCTGACAAAGACCAGACTGCATGGTCGAAACGTGTTAATAAACCGGGAGCAGCAGTGTGCGGACCTCCCTTCTTTTCATGTTTAATCGTGTTTAAGTCCGGCACCTGTTTGATCTGGATGTGCGCGCTCTCCAAAACTCTACTGTAATTAACAAGATGAACATGCCTTGAGCCTCTTCAACCTTAAACTCTTTACAGTATAATGAAACAATCAGTCTTACTTTTGTAGAAGGCATTAAAGGAGCACTCCTGCCAATTTCAATTTGCTGTTGTATTGCTCACGCTACCCTTGACTTGTCAGTACGCGGTGATGCTGCATTTTTTGGCTCAGCCCTTTCTGAGATATGAGCTACTCTAATGGGGGCAGCTTTTGTTTACGTTTAAAAAAAAAAAAAAAGAACATAGGCCTACTCCAAATATTTTCCCAAAAGGTATCGCTGTTTGCTAGTTGTCTGCCAATGTTGCATAACCTTTTGGATGTTTTTGGGAATAAATAAAAAAGTTTTTTTTAAATGTAAACAAACACCTGCCCCCATTACAATGACCAGGATCTTGGAAAAGGCTGAAGAAAAAAAACTCAGGTACTGACAAGTCCAGGGTAGTGTGAGCATTACAACTGCATGTTGAAATTGGCTGACGTTACCCTTTAAGAATAAACACATAGAGCATACAGCACGCGGTTCATGCAAGTATATAAAAACATAGTGTGATCATGACGACAATGTGAAGTGGGGCAAAGTCATGCAATGTATTTTTACAGGCTAATGGGTAAAGGAATATGGTGTGCATTGACTGTGTAGATTAATGGTTTCGAAACACTTACTTAACTTAGATATTTTGACTGTCTTGGGGCCCATCTGGTCAATCCAACCACTCACTTTCAACTGCATTTCTGTCATTTAAAAAAAAATACAATAAAATGAACAAAATAAACAACCAACCCATATTTCGCAACCCCCCTCCAAACATCCCATATTTTGCCATTATTTAATCATTATTTAATCAATATATTAATGATTATTAACGATGTGCTATTTTTTTAGAATCAGTAGATGTTCTTCATTGGTGCTTATGTCCCATTTTGGATGCAGCTGTTACAGTAATTTAGGTGTTAGTTAACCCTTTCATGCAGAGCTGCACTTATGTGCTTGTTGCTATCAAAATGGTAATGACCTAGTCTTAAATCTGTTGCTTAAGATTTTCGCTACAATATCAAACCAATATGATAATTAATATGATGTAATTGAGGGAGCCCGACTGCCGACAATCCCATATGCACAAAAGGCCTGCACCTTGCCTATAGTGTTTTTATTGCAAAATTGAGTTTGGGCAATTGGGCCACCACCCTCACAATCAAAGTATTTTTTTCTTTTGGACTTTATTTTATGACAGTCCAGAGAAATACGTGAACGGAAACGAGTGAGGAGAGAGAAACGGGGAAGGGCCGGCAAAGTACCCAGGCCGGAAATTGAACCCGGGTCGGCTGCATAGTAGACGAGTGCCCTACCGTTAGGCCACGGCAGGGCCCACAATCGAGGTATTCAAGAGTGAAGCCTGCTCCAAGCTGAAAATTTCACCAAAGGGCTACACCACTGTGAAATGTATGCCTGTGGTAACGACCAAGTATTTTGCTTAAGATTCTTACCAATATCAAACCAATTTATGATGTAGTTCAGTTGAGTGAGCCTGACTGCCAACAATCAAAAGTGCACCAAAGGACTACTACAGAACATCAGTGTGAAATGTATGCCTGTGGTACTCACCAGCCACTCTCAGTAATGCCTCGTAACCAGTCTGTCTGTTTCTCTCCTGCTCATCCCTCAGCTTTTTCTTCAGGTCAAAATTCTTATTGTCTGAAAATAAAGAGTACCGTAACTACAGATAGTATATGTGTGTGTACGCACATGTGCATGCATGGGTAGACGATTGTAGTCATACTATAAAAGGTCACACCATAAATTGGTTCCATCGGTGTACATGTAAACCCTACTGCAATGCTGCACCCTCTTCCCCCCCACACTTTGTATCATGCTACTGTATGTCTGTCCTCTTTGTAAGTTACTTTGGAAAAAAGATGCTGCTAAATGCAATGTAATGCAATGCAATCTGTAAATATATTGGTGAGATTGTGAGGTAAGTTGAAAGCAATACATCAGGGAAGCCTGTGTAAAGACACCAGAGCATTGCATATAATAGAGTAGTAATAATTATAGTAGTGGTAGTTATGAGTAGAGAACTGAGAAGGACTGAGTATGACAAAATATACAGGGTTGACCTAGGACCAAAAAAACTGCTCTGGCATTTTAGCCTTACACAGACCCCTCAGAAAAGTGCACAGTCTATATGGACCAATGGGCTGACCCCAGTTAATTGTAATTTGTTTTTAAAAATTAAATATTTCCAACTGCATTAGCAAGCACAGATTACTGCACGGGCCTACCTGGCCCAGGCTCAGGGGCCCAGGCTCAGGGGCCCTGAAGGCCAAACCTCTACATTTCCTTTTTCATATTGTGTTAAAATCACACTTTTTCTTAAAACTGTATTTTCACATTTTCTCGGGGGACAAACCACAGAACCCCCAACAACATTTGTAAACTACTAAGACCCATGGAGGGGGGTGGGGGTGGGGGCTCTTCTGTTTTCTGACCCAGGGTCGGCCCGTGGAGTCATAAACCGTCCCTGAGCTCAGCATCTGCCCCTGGGGACTGTGAGCCCAGTGGGAACATGGCATGTATGGCAGATCATCAGGCCAGGCCTGCTCCTATGGAGGCCTATGGATGGCCTATGCTCCTGCTCCTTAGGAGGAGGGAAATGAATGGTGTTAACAACTACCATCCATGTAATGCCATGTTTGTAGGAGGCCGCACTAGGTATGCACTTCATGTTTACACTTTATGTCTCTATGATGGCACTTTTATGTCTGCAATTTGTGTTTTTTTTTGTGCTTCATGTGTTGTGTGTTACACAGCAGCTTTGTACTGTATGTCTAAGACAAATTTCCCTCGAAACGAATAAAAAGGATCTTGAGATCTTGAACTAATGGTACCTACCCAGGTCTTTATTTTGGGCTTTCACCTCTTCCACGCGTCCCTTCAATGCTTTCACCTCAGCTTCCAGACCTGAGAACACAACAGCAATTTTGTAACAGCATAAAGTACAGCAGCCTTGATGGCCCCCGAAATCCAGGATCTGTGACATATTAATTGAACAAATAAATACATAAAGTGCAATATGCTTCGTAATATAAGTGTGCACAGAAGGCAGATAGGCTACTGTACAGTATAGTATGCCAACTTACCTACACAAGCAGTTATGAATGTAGTCTGCAGAGAAAAGAAAGACAAGTTGCAAGAGTAAAAAGAGCATCACGGCAGCACAGATGTGATTGTAGCTTTTATGCTATTTATTTACTCAAGGTAGAAAGGTCATACACCCTGTATAAGAAAATATATGCAAACTAAAAAGTAAAAGACATCTGTGCTGAACCCCTGTGCTTTCTTGTATACCACGGTCCTGTTCGGGATACACTGGATTGTTGATATGGAGAGGCATGGAAAATGTTTTCCTTTGTTTTTGGATATGGATATGGATATGGCATTGTAATACAGCATGGTATTACTGAATATGTGACCCTTTGACCGTAATGATGAAGTATTAAAAGTCACTATGGTAACAAATATACGTACGAAGAAAAAAAACCTTCTCACCTCCACTTCCACATTGTCGTCAGAGTATCTCTTGAAGGGCATGAAATGACAAGACATTTAGAATATGTACGTAACAGCATTGAGGAATCATAACTTTTTAGTTTGTCTCATGTGAATTCACAAGTGTGCCTGACTGTTAGTGTGTGTATCTCACCTCAGTCTCTATGACTTTGAACAGGTCTTTGTATTTGTCTCTCAGACTCCGCGTCCCACGAGCTAATGCAGGAGTTTCCTTAGCTGTGCCCACTGTTAAGTACACAATATATGTCTACAAGTTATATATCTCACAAATGTGTGAAAATGTGTAAAATTGTTCAGGAATATATCTCACAGACAGCTGATTATAAGCCATAGTCAATAGCAGCGGATAGGAGCGGAGACCATAAACAGTTACTGCAAGTAATTACAGCGAATGTGTTGTGAGGCAATTAGAAACATGAGCAAAAACACTTTGATCACCACCTGAAAAGACAACAGGTTCAGGAAGCGTGCAACAGTACCTGGAACTCACAACAGGACAGGATTCCAACACCTTGCTAAACATGTTTACTATTGTAATACTATTATAATACTATTTTTTGACTATTATTCTAATATGCAACTGAAGAGTTCAGATGCAAAACCCCCTAACTCCATTTCTGAAGACCTGCACTTCTATATTTTTTCGAGAACCCCGTTGTTGGTTTGGTTTACATTCATGTACTTGATAATACATATAAATAGTTATATTACATAAATAAAACTTAAAAATATGCAATTTTGATAGCTTTGTATTAAATAAAAATGAATTAAGATTATTTTCTGAAAAGGCACTTAGGGGGTTTTGCATCTGAACTCTTCAACTGTAAAATGAAAAAAAAAAAACCCATCTGCTGTACCATGTCTGCAGTTGATGTGAAGCAGGGAAGGAGAGAGGAGGAGAGCCAGCAGCAGCGGCAGTGCCTGTGTCTCACCCATGGCTTCCTCAGCCTGCTGTCTGAATGCGGCAGGCCACTGCACAGACCTTTATAGCCAATGACAACCAACACCCATTTCACAACACCAACGACAATCGTGCCTCTAGGTGTCAAAAATTTGGATAGTTGTCCCTCCAATACAATATAGGCCTATACAGTCTGGTCAAAAACAAAAGTTTATCACCTAAAAAACAAGGTGACATACTATTTCCTTAAACCGCCTTTTGCAGTGGCATTGTTTCGTTAGCATGTGTAATGTTCCACTCAGTGGTGCATTCATTAAAATTCACCAGGATCTTGCATGGATAACAATACCGCAGAGTCGGGGTCTGCTCGATTTTCCGACGCGCCATTGGTCCGATGTGTCAATATTCCGAAAATTTCCCATTGATCCTACAGCTTAGTCTTACAGATCTTTTACCCGATAAAATGAAACCCTTTGTCCCGACAGTCTAATGTTCCGACTAATACCTACTTAAAGGGGTATGCCACTATTTTGGGGCTTAATTCAGTTAAAATCGTTGGCCAGGGTTTATAAAGGTGGTAAAGTGTCTTATTTGTCATGTTAAGCTTTGTCTTGCTTTAGGACAAGTTAAAAGAGGGAATATGTCGCTAAGCTAGTGAAAGTCAATGGATCCGTGTAGCATGCTACAAAATAGTGGCATACCCCTTTAAGGTCACCGTCATCTCTGATATGCGCAATGGTCATGCAGCTGTCTGTGACAGGTTAGGTTTAGGGAAAGTTTTGGTCAAGGCACAAATTTAAAACTCCTAGGCTTAGGAATGGTTTTGGGTAGGGCACAATTGTAAAACTTGGAAACATTGCATTAATTAGGATTAGATTTAGGGGTGGTTTTGGTAAGGGCACAGCTTGACCAATCAGACGCCATCTAGGCCTATGTGCTCGTTGCAGCCCATGCAGCTGAAGTCTTGGCACCGGGGAAAAGAGGAGCAGGACATACGACCTGCAGAATTATGATGACCGACCCCAAACAGCCATTGGTCAGATCATTGAGCTGTTGAAGCAAAGGGTTTAATTTAATCATTTCGAGTTAGTGAGTTGTAGGATAGTTGTAGTTGTAGGGAAATGTTCGGAATATTGTGCAAACCAGCCCTTCTCCAGCACATCCCAAGATCTTTATTGGGGTTCAGGTCTGAATCCTGTGGTGGCCAATTCAAGTGTGAAAATGATGGTCCATCCTCCTTAAACCTCACTTCCACAATTGTATGAATCCTGCCACTGTCATCTTGAATTATATTTTAGTGCGGACTTGTTTTGGACTTAAACGCAATGTTGTGACTGCCTGTTCCTTTGTGAAGATATGAAGTGGTATCCTGGGCGAAAGCCGACTGTTGACTCTGGGTGGAGTAGGCCTACATAGGTTCTTTTGGTGGAGTACATAGGTTGGCGTCGCCAGGCTAATGAAGTGGCATAGTTTTCTTGGATTAGTAATCGGATAGTGCATTAATATTGCAGGCCATTAGCCTGGGTATCGGCACACTGTATCAAAAGTGAGATATAGTACACCCCCCTCCCCCCTTCTCAGTTCGTCTTAACCCGTTCACGCAGAACCCATGTTATACTGTCACCAAAATTGTAATGGCTATGTCTTAATCTGTTACTTAATTGCGGTAATGTCACAGCAATGTTGCAATGATGTAGTGAAGTATTTTCAGTAAATAGCCCGCCGGCGACCCCATCTGCACTAAGAGGCTACGGAAAGAAAAGCAAAAACACAAATGGTCCTCCCTATAAAGCAAAATGCTGTATCTGCAGTTTATGGGTTTATTGTACATAGCCCTATATATAGGCCTATTTGGTTTTTTTTAACATTTAAAGGATTTATCCGGAGTTGGAACAAGTTTGCCTGATTTTTGCATGTTTGGGATGAAATACAGTCACTCTAGAGCAAAATCAAGGCAAAAGGATGCGTTTTGAGAAAGTTTGATAATATCACGTTAGCCTCGTTAGCCATATCAGCTATGCAATATGAAAGATGCGGGCATCGTTTTTCGGCGGTTACACACATTTCAAAAGCACAACATTTTTAAGCCTTGCACAGCTCAAAACAACGTCACACGTACCTCATAATATGTTGAGGGTATCCACACATAAACCGAAGTGTCCAAAGTCCTTCATGTATTCTTGAAAGGTCTGCAGAATGTGTTTTGTGAAGCTACTACCTTGAGAATATCTAAATTACGGCCAAGACAACTATTTGACACTAAAGTCCACCAAGTAGATTGCCGAGTGCGTCGCATCATCAGCTATGATTATTTCCATAGCGAGTAACCACAGCTGATGGTGCGACGCACTCGGCAATCTACTTGGTGGACTTTAGTGTCAAATAGTTGTCTTGACCGTAATTTAGATATTCTCAAGGTAGTAGCTTCACAAAACACATTCTGCAGACCTTTCAAGAATACATGAAGGACTTTGGACACTTCGGTTTATGTGTGGATACCCTCAACATATTATGAGGTACGTGTGATGTTGTTTTGAGCTGTGCAAGACTTAAAAATGTTGTGCTTTTGAAATGTGTGTAACCGCCGAAAAACGATGCCCGCATCTTTCATATTGCATAGCTGATATGGCTAACGAGGCTAACGTGATATTATCAAACTTTCTCAAAACGCATCCTTTTGCCTTGATTTTGCTCTAGAGTGACTGTATTTCATCCCAAACATGCAAAAATCAGGCAAACTTGTTCCAACTCCGGATAAATCCTTTAATTGATAGGCCAGTGAAAACAGGAAGTGAGTGGGCCCCACTCACAGTGAGTGGGGAGAGAGAGAAGGGTCGGCAAAAAACCCAGGCCGGAATCAAACCCAGGTCAGCCGTGTAGTGGAGGAGTGGAGTAGGCCTAGGGTAGGGCCGGATTTTTTTTATTTCGCCCCTATATACGCTTTAATCTTGTAGATTTAAAGTTAGGCCTATAGGGCTTCATACTGACTGAGATATTTTTACTCAGCAGTAACTGCAAAACTGCAGTAGGCAGCAGGCCTGCATAATAAATGCTGTAGCCTAGTCCTCCTGACTAAAGCCTATGTCGGACACTGCAGTGCCTGTAACTCCCACATCTCCTCACTGAAAACTATTAACACTGGAGCTCCACAAGGTTGCGTTATTTCACCTATTTTATACACACTGTACACTAATGACTGCCAAGCATCCTCCTCAGATCACACCTTTTTTAAATATGCGGACGACACAGCACTGGTGGGCTTTTTACACCCAAACACTTTTTCTGTTGAATGTTTTGAAAGGGAGGTTGATGGTTTTATCAGGTGGTGCACGGACAATTTTTTACAAGTGAATGTTAAAAAGACAAAAGAAATGGTGATAGATTTTAGCAAAAAGCCAATGTCCATCTCCCCATCTAAGATCAATGGCGAACAGATAGAGAGGGTCGCATCATATAAGTACCTAGGGATTGAGATGGACGACAGAATGTCTTTTAATCAATGTGCACAAAACAAATGTAAGAAGTTGCAACAGAGAATGTTCTTTTTAAGGAAGCTCAAAGATTTTAAACTAGAGTGCAGTATTCTTCAATTATTTTACCAATCACTTTTACAAAGTATTTTATCATTTGGACTTATTTGTGTCTATGGCAATATGCATGTGCAGGACCACAAAAAATTGCAGCGCATCATCAAATCGGCCAGCAGAGTGATTGGTGTTGACCAGACATCTGCAGTTGAGTTGTACAACGAGCTTATTTTAAGAAAGATGGACCAAATTTTAACTGACCCTACACATCCCCTTTACCCAAAGTTTTTAAAGAGTACTAGGTTAAATGACAGACTCCTGCAAAGAACAATCAGGACAGTAAGATACCAAAAGTCATTTGTACCCACAGCGATCAGGCTATATAACAGCAAGCCCAAAGCAACTTCAGCACTTTAGTTCTCTCACTTGCCCTTATTTATTTATTTAATGCATTTTTACACAGCACTGTTTTTACTTCTATTGTTTTTACCTATTGTTATTGTTATTTCATTTTACATCAAATGTTCTTATCCCTTATTTATTTTAATGTGGTATGTCCAACGTCCACTGTCTATGTGTTGTAGTATGTCCTGAGGAGATGTGAAATGTTGACCACTTGAGTTTCCCCTTGAGGGATAATAAAGTTTACCTTGACCTTGACCTTGACCTTGATGGTTAAAAGATGCATCTTTGGGCATAAATGTGCCCAGTAAATTGAAAGCAAAGCACAGTTTCTGACATTTGCCATACAACTGACAATTTAAATATATTGTGCAAATGTCAAAAACCAATATGCTTGAAATACTAAGAAATCATTCATTTAGAAAAAAGATGTTAACTTCTTGGGCTTATTAAATGCAGGTGCAGTGTACTGCACTCAATGCAGCAATGATCTTTAGGTGGTCATCATCACATCCAATGTCAGTGAAACAGCTCTGCCAAGTTTAGATTCTAGTCTACTGGATGTGCAGGACATTTCCCTACATTACAAGACCACCAACATTTTCTACAGGCGAAAATCAATTTACATTCCAGTTACCAGGCGCAAACAGAGGTATGTTACAGCCCGCTGGAAATTGTTGAATGCGACAGGCCAACAAATACGAAGTGTTCGTGTCAGAAACATATTTTAACTCCGTTACATTACCTTAGCATCCTATCCTGTGTATAGCCTATAGATCATGAGCTGCCTGCTGGAGTCATGCGTCTTTACCGGCCGGCTTGTCTGGCACAAAAACGCGGACACGCGAGCCTGTAACAGATAGGGCCTATGGGGCGTGCTTCTAAAAAGACGTCTGTTGTATTTATACAGCGCTTACAATTATGAGTCCATTCAGTCCAGTTATATATGAGCTAAACCCATGGGCGTTTTTAGACAGGGGCCAGGGTGGGCCTGGGCCCCTGTAGGATTGGTCCAGGCCCCCCCTAGGGCCCCTGCGCCAGCCAATCATACAAAAAATAATAATAATGTCTAACAGGTTTGCAACGTGCATTGACGGATTCCAAGTGCATCACACACAGGAAGGGACTAGGAGGGTCAGTTGTCCCAGGCACAGGCACATAGGGGGTACAGAATTGGGTCCTAGTGACATTACACATGTTGGGTAGGGGGGCCTTCGTCAATACTTTGCCCCCAGGCTCGAATGAGGTACTGCCACTGCCACTGCCCCTGCACGCACTCCACCCGATTCGCGAGATGTTCCACCTGCTGCAAGCAGCGACCTGCAGACTTGTGAGCTAGAACTTCTTCATTTTTGGAGCTATCATCGCTGGACTTAAATAGATTTGGATAACATGCTGAAGTGAGGAAACAATTAATTTCCTTAAGTGTCTGTAGGTGAGGAATAAGCCGGTTTTAAACGGAATGGTGGCATGCATTCGGTTTGGGCACTTAGTAATAGGCTATTGTATGTGGCCGAGTTAAAAGGCAATTCTATGTGGTGCTATTTTATTAATTATTAACAGTTCTCAGATTCATAACGGTGTTTAATTGCCATCTCAACTGTGTATGCTGCAGCACTGCTATTAAGGCTGCTTATGAGTTTTGTCATAGGCTAACGTAGCCTAGCTTACAAATGCAATGGACAGACAACATTGCTACATAGCTGTTTGAAATGATTTGGGAGCAAAATAGGAGCGAAATGCATCGCCATATGACACAAACCACCGGACAAAATACCTTCTACGTTGGATTTGGCCTTTAATTCAAATGAAATATTCACACAATGTCGGTAAATCCGTTTGTTTTCCGTGTCTTCAGTCTGTTTTGTTTCTGTTCCCACTGTTCTGTTGCTACTAGTCAAGCGCAAAGAAACTCAAGAGAAAGAACAATCTCATGGCGGGGAATGCATTGGCCACGGTGTAGTACGGGGGCGTTGCCTGAGGACACGAGTGGATGGAAAATTAACTCCCTTGCGCATGGTCATTGGTCATCCATCCACGATGGATGCCATTTTCGTACTCCGTAATTTGTGGCCAAGTAACGGCAGCTGTTGGTCAGCAGTAATTGCTGGGGGTAATTAAGGACAGCTGACAGACATTCACGCTGTCCTATGACCTGTTCCACAGTGAGTAACATTTCCGTACTCCCCTCGCCATCATTTCCTACTACGCTGTTATGACGTGAGTAAGCCCTCTTGTCTCAAGCCTCTTTGGTCAAGCGCAAGCAACAGGACGCCGGACGTAGGAACCAGTGTTGCCAGGTGTAGAACGTGAAATAAGCAACTAGTGTTGCCAGGTGTAAGAGAAATAAGCTGTTTTGGGCTGGCTTAGAAAAAAAGCCCAAAACAGCTGCCAGAGAAATTAGCAGCTGCTTATAATCATTTAACCCTTCTTCCTTGAAAGATCTACAACTGGGACTGAATGCCCCGTGGTGGAGATTTTAGGCTATTTTATGCAATGCTGCATTTTCTCTTATTTGAGACTTTGTTGTATAGGGAAATATAAACTGTTAATTATAAAAAACATTATTGAAATGAAAAAGTGATCAAATAGAAATGGAGATTAATTTAAATTCATGATTTTATTTCATTTTTAAATTTAATTTCAGTCTTTTCGTTAGAAAGGTTTGGTTGGAAATCGCCACTTATATATCAGGGTTTTTTCTGAACAGGGAAATAGGGGCGCTCCACCCTCATACCTCCGCGACTGCGCCCTCATACTTTTTTACATATGTATATATATTTGAGCGCCCCAAGTAAATTTCTCACTCACGGGGGGACACACCCCCCTTCACCTCCCCGCAACCTGCCATGATGCTCCCTCATGCCAAAAAATCCTAGAAAAAGCCCTGTATATATATATATTAAAAAAAATGTGCAGATCCAATTGTCATCAAGAAAACTGTGATACACATTTTTTTTTAAAACCGCCCATCCCTAGTTTGTATTTTCTTGCCATTATATTTTTTCCATAATAATAATAATTGGTATAGCACATTTCAAACAAGGCATGCAGCTCATTGTGATTTAACAGTTAGATTAAATATGAAATTGGTAAGTTGGTTAACCCATTGATGCCAAATACTGTGCCAAATACTATCATTGACCGTAGTGCCAGGAGCTGCATGATGTAGCTTTAGGCTCATGAAATTCAACATTTTTGTAAATGAAGAAAGTTTGTAGGTTATGTTAGAGCTGAATGAATGGGTGATAATGCAAAATGAATCAGCTTTTAATTCAATTAATGACATGCTTAGTATGTGCTTCAGATGCTGAAGCATGTGTTTTTGCAGGTTTTTTAGGCAACACTGGGTTTAGAAAAAGGCCGATATTTTGGCAAAAGTATGGTCGAAGAATATAAGGTACATGGGCCCCCCTCAAAACATGTGGGCCCCTGTCAGGCCCCTGTGGTAATTTTGGGCTAAAAACGCCACTGGCTAAACCCATTCAAAGCTACAGTTTTGAGAGCTGTAGAGCAGGTTCGCCCTCTGGTGGCCTATTCGCTATTGTTTACAGGGGAGAGATATGGTCTGGTTGATGGTCTGGTCGGGTCATATTGATTGTGCTATGATTTATGATTTCATAGCCTTTGGTAGTTCTAATGAGTTTCATGTTTTGTTATGAAGAAGGTGTTCATAAAATTTACAAAACTATTCACATGACACTGGCTGTAGCCTATGTCAACATTTACACCACAGGGGCCAATTTCTAATTTTCCACATAGGCTACAAATTCGGACTATAAGCTACATATCAAAACACTTTTCAAATGCTTGTTGAAGAGTATCATATTTTACGTACTTTCTGTTTCTTATAAAGCACATTTAAACATTTTCTTTTTTTTTAGAGAGATTTCTTTCTTCGTTTGATAGGACAGTGTGAGAGGTGGACAGGAAGCGAATTGGGAGAGAGACGGGGAGGAGTCGGCAAAGGACCCGGGCCGGGACCCGACCCTGGGTCAGCCGCATGGCAGGCGAGTGCCCTACCGGTTGGCCACGGCAGGGCCCATTTAAAAAAAAATTCTTATCATGAAAGTTATCATTAGATGTATTAGATTATTAAAATATGACCTTGATATTTGGCCAGCACTAAATTGTTATCCATAAATTTATTATTCATATTAAGATAGGCTAGAAGTTATGTAGGGCCTACTACCTATTATGGATACATTAAATATTATCAATTTACTTGTCATCATATTTAAAGCTACCAGAGTTAAGCAACTTTGTAGAAATTCTGTTTTTGAGGTGCTGCCTCAACAGGCACCAGTGCTCAAGAGACGTTGCCATGTGTGCATAACGGCTGACTACATGCCCATGAAAAGGAAAAGGAAACAAAGGAAATGGTGGTTGATTTCCGGCGAACAACCCCACCCCTTGTGCCTGTCTCTATTGAGGGGGAGACAGTGGAGACAGTCTGCACCTACAAATACCTGGGGCTGGGGGTACATCTGCATAGTAAACTGGACTGGTCAGTTAATTCACATGCAGTCTACAAGAAAGGACAGAGCAGGCTTTACTTTCTGAGGAAGCTATCAACAATCAGTAACAATCAGTATCTATTTTTTTGTATGTATGCTACTAGACACCTACATTTTTCGGGATTAATGTTACTCTACTCTACTCTACTCTACTCTACTCTACTCTACTCTACTCTACTCTACTCATTGCATCTCTATGTAGGTTTATCATGGAATCTCTAAGTGATGATTCTATCAGACATGTTCAGGTGCTGAAATCGATTAACATTGTCTCAAAGTACTAAGCAGAGCCCATACAGAATAAATACAAGACATTCACCATATTGTAGGAATCCATAATACAACTGTCTAAAATGTTAGTCAAAAGAGTTAAAATGTGGGCCTATAACTCTTTTTATACGAAAATTACCTGGATGGATGAGAATCGTTATAGACTTGCCTAAATTCTTAATTTCACTTAATTTCTCTCTCTCTCTCTCTCTCTCTCTCTCTCTCTCTCTCTCTCTCTCTCTCTCTCTCTCTCTCTCTCTCTCTCTCTCTCTTTCTCTCTCTCTCTCTCTCTCTACCCTGACCTTGTCTCCTTCTCCCTCTTCCTGTCTCTTTCTCTCAGCCTGTCTTCCCCTTCTCTGTGTCTGCTTCTCTCTCTCTCTCTCTCTCTCTCTCTCTCTCTCTCTCTCTCTCTCTCTCTCTCTCTCTCTCTCTCTCTCTCTCTCTCTCTCTCTCTCTCTCACGGTTTGCCCGGGTTGGAGCCCAGCCCAGATTCAGCGGGCTACTCCCACTTCTGCTCTCTGAGTCACTGGAATGCTTTTCAGCGGGAAACGAAACTGAACGGAGGCAGTTAAGTTTTGAGCGGGAGACATGGCTGCGTGCAGCATTGCTGTGGACGAGAACCAATTCACCTGCCCCATCTGCTGCGACCTGCTGGCGGATCCTGTCACCATTCCCTGCGGTCACAGCTACTGCATGGCCTGCATCAGCACCTACTGGAGTGACCACAGCAGAGTGTGCAGCTGCCCTCAGTGCCGCCTGGAGTTCCCCACCATGCCTTCCCTGGGGAAGAACAACGTGCTGGCCGATGTGGTGGAGAAGGTGAGGCGGATGACCGTCCACGCTCACCCCTTAGCCAGCAGTGGTGCTCCAGAGGGCCCCGGCCAGGTGGAATGTGACGCCTGCATCGGCGCGAAGGACAAAGCCGTCAGGTCTTGCCTGGTGTGCCTGGCGTCCTTCTGTGACTTCCACCTCCAGCCGCACCTCCTCTCCCCAGCCTTCCAGAGTCACGAGCTGGTCGAGGCCACCGAAGCGCTGCCACAGAAACTCTGCGCTCGGCACAAGAGGCTCCTAGAGGTGTACTGCTCCACAGACCAGGTGTGCATCTGCTACCAGTGCATCTTGGACGACCACAAGGGCCATGACCACCTCCTGCCCGAGGCAGCAAGGATCCAAAAGGAGGTAAGGGTTTACAGTAGTAATCAAGTAGATAGATAGATAGATAGATAGATAGATAGATAGATAGATAGATAGATAGATAGATAGATAGATAGATAGATAGATAGATAGATAGATAGATAGATATAATGCACTGCTTGAGAAACTTCTAAATGCATGTAGATTTACTTTGTCCTGGATCAGCATTACCGTATAATGCTCAGGCAAGTTTGATCACATCCCTCTAGTCTAGTAGAGTAGAGTAGAGTAGAGTAGAGTAGAGTAGAGTAACTTTATTGATCCCCAGGGGGAAATTCAGGTATCCAGTAGCTTACATAAATACACAAATACACAAAAGCCCACATGGACATTTCAAGACACAAATAACACAGGAATAGTCATCAGGGCGGGGAAAATAAAATAAAATAGTAGAGATAATAAAAGTAGAAAAGGTAATTGTGCAAAAAGACATTCTGTGAGTTGGGATAGACCAATGCAGAAAAAAACATACTCTGTCAGTTAAGGTAGACATGACCTGGAACAAGTGTTGATGGATACATCTATGATATAGTATAGTATGTAGAAGTAGGCAGTGTACAGAGTATGATAGGGGTTGAAAAATCTCACAATGTCACAGTGAAGTACAGGTAAGTGTATTAGGCAAACACACACACACACACACACACACACACACACACACACACACACACACACACACACACACACACACACACACACACACACACAAAGAGGTTCCCCAGTAACTGGGCCAGCTCCGACAGATCAAAGTCTTTGCTTGTGGTAATCAGGAAAAACAAGTATGTCCAGTGATCAAGGGTCAAATGTTCCTTAGTGCAGTTATTGGACAGCACACACACACACACACACACACACACACACACACACACACACACACACACACACACACACACACACACACACACACACACACACACACACACACACACACACACACACCAAGAGGTTTCCCGGGCTGGGCCAGCTCTGGCATCTCAGGCAGTCCAGTCCCCTATGATGATGTTCTTCTTAGTGTCCTTCTTAGTGAGTCACACACTGGAAAGTCGTCATCATTAACATGTTCTTGGGGTTTGTATCTACACAGAAGGAGCTCTGTGAGATCCAGAAACAATTCCAGAAGAGGAAAATCGAAAAGGAGATTGCCTTAGATGATCTGGATCAAACCATGAGTACACTCACGGTGTGTAATCAAAGTTTGTTTTGCTTTGTTATGTTGTTGTCCATGTCTGCTTGTCATTTGCTGTTGCTCATTATAATCGCTATAGCCGTTCAGGCGTGTATTAAGAACTGAAACCACAACACCCTGTGTGTTTGTCTGTCTTTTTGTTTGTCCGCCCGCAGTGTTTCGGGTCGCCTGAGTGTGGTGCCAAAAACGCATCACATGCATCAGGCATTGGCAAGGGGACCAGGTTGCTACCTTGAGTCTCCATTAGCAGCACTAATACACACACACACACACACACACACACACACACACACACACACACACACACACACACACACACACACACACACACACACACACCTTTCAAATACTTGCCACCAGTTAAGACACACGTAGTTTTCCTTCCTGTTACTGTAGGACTCTGCTTTTTTAGCAACCAGCTGCACAGACAAGATGTTCTCTGAGATTGCCCAGGCCTTGGAGCGAGGGTGTCAAGAGGTGAAGAGGGTGATCCAGGAGAAAGACATGGCAGCGGGGAGCCAAGCAGAGGGCGTCAGGGGGAGGCTGCAGCGAGAGGTCACAGAGCTGCAGACTGGCCTCTCTGAGCTGGACGAACTCACTCAGATGCAGGATCACATCTCGTTTCTCCATGTATGTATGGATGTCACTGATTCTTTCTTTTTTTAACCCCTTAGCGCAGAGCCCATGTTATAACCTTACTGTCACCAAAATTGTAATGGCGATGTCTATGTCTGTTACTTGAGGCTCTTGGTACTGTCATAGCAATGTTGTTATGATGTAGTTGAGTATTTTCAGCCAATAGTGAATAGGCCCGCCGGCGACCCCGTCTGCAGTAAGAGACTACGAAAAAGACAATAAATTCAGGTCACATACATTACTGAGTACCCCTATTCAAACCTTCCGCTCTACTGCATACTTTGCCATCACTGAAGCTCCTGGAAGTTTATTATTTTATCTTAAAGTTGCTAATTGGTTTGGATACTGGTCACTATAACATGTCACCACCATCACTTTTGTATAATAATATTATATTAGATGAATGTTATTTAATGTTCCTCGAAGGAGGACTCTGATGAAGACGCATGTCGGAACGTTAGTCTTACTGCACTGAAAAAATAAATAACAGAAAATAGACATCCATGTGGTACCAGATTCTTTTTCCTTTGTACTACTTATATGTCTTATAACGTTTCATTAACCAGCACAATTCAGTTATTCAGTAATGTGGGACAAGCTACCCCATCACCACCGTCAGTTTGGTGTCGCCACAGTCAGCAACATCAGTGGGAGTTTAACATGTTTTTGATGTTTTAAAAATATGTTTACAATATGTTTCTTCATATTGTCTATGTCTATGCTGTTGAATTATTTAAATCATTCTTTGTTTTAATTCAAAAACACATTTTTGTACTTTTCATTGTGTCTGACAAAAACAAGTAAGAGCCTATTTTGTGAAAAAGTAAAATATGGGAAGGTTATTCTGATACACTGCTGCACAACAAATGCCTTTGCCTATGATGATATCCCTATATATTTTCGATTTGAACTGCTTTTTTTCTTTCAAAATTACAACCTGTTTTCGCCACATTCTCAAGAATCAGTGATGTATGTATGTACAGTATGTACCGTCTGTATAGTCTGGACTGGGGGAGAAATAGGGTCCAGGCACTTTCGGATTAAAGGGGCCCTGTATTATTAGCGGTGCAAAACTGACTCACCATCATTTCTGAAAATAGGGGCCCACCAGGGTGTGGGGCCCACCAGGAAATGCCTGCTATGGCAGATGACCAGTCCAGCCCTGTGTATAGCGATATTTATAGCAGAACTGGTTTACTTCAGGTCAAAATGAAACTTGTATAAGGCATTTGTTTATGCACTACTCAGACCATTAACTTGTAGTAGTATCATGAACAACCACAAATTGTTACACCTTTTGATTCTCAAAGAGTTGCATGGGCCCACACACCTCTTGATCCTCATCATAGTTACAAGCTGTTTGGGGGGGGGGGGGTATGACAAAGCAAGGCAAGGCAAGGTTATTCATAACGCATTTCATAAGAAGTAAAAAAAAAATAAGAAGGAAATAGAGAAAGAAAACGTTAACTAATTAGAATCAAAGAAACTTTAAAAAAATTGAACTCAAGGAATGACAAAGAAGTCAATTCTGTAGCTCACTGGGAGGCAATGTAGTGCAATCAAAGATTCTCTATTCTAATTAATCTAATCTAATTGCATTTAAACCGTCTCTGGTGCAATCTCCGTGATGTGTTTCAAACTTCTTTGTTTTTGGAAGAACCCTTTTGGATTAGTTTGGATTTGGATTAGTTGAAGCTGGATTAGTTGAAGTTGGATTAGTTTCTCCATGTATGTGTAGGTGGTGAAATGCAGACTTAGTAATGGTGTTCATGTGACTATTCAAGTTTAGATCACTATCACTAAGGACATCAAGGTCTTTGACCGTATCCCTTGGTTTCGGCCCCTTAGTTTCAAGGATAGTAGCAGTCTTAGTTTCAAGGATAGTAGCAGTCTTTTTTTCCTCTCTTTTCCCAAATATAATTACTTCAGTTTTTGCAAGAACATGTCTCTGTAATTAGCAGAAGTGGTGGTACATAATCTTACGGAAGAGCCTGGAGTCCTTAGTTTCTGAACTAAATGACACTTGTGGGCTATCTGTTTGCATGTTACCACCTCCGTTAACTCAGATTCATCACTTAATGCCCTTGGAATACCTCCCAGCTCTATTCTTAATGTTGACATTGGGATTCAAAATGACATATAATAACTTGTTCTGATTCTGTTCTCCTTTCCCCTCACACCCTTGTAGGGCTTTGACCGTTTTCCCTCACACAAAGCACTTTGTGACAACACCAGCATTATTCTCAATGAAAACCCATCTTTTGAATGTGTTATGGCATCTGTCAAAAACTTCAAAGACAAAATGATAGCACTTTGCAGCAAGGAGCTGCGAAGCATCTCCACAGCAGGTGATAACATTGTCCATAACATTGCCCATGTATTTGATTTATTTAAACTCGAGAGAAAAAAGATGTTGCTGCTGTTGAAGAAAACGGATGTAATTCAATTGTTTTGTGTTCCATGTAGTCAATGGAGTACATCTGTTTGAGAGAACCTGGGTCCGAGCAGAGCTGATACAAGGTGAGCATATACAGTAAAACAGATTGACGACATTCTGTGCAAAGGAAGTTGATAATGATATTATGTTGCCTTCACATTTTGGAATACAGAATAGAGTGAGACTGCCATGCAGCAAACCTGATAACTGCCATTCAGCAAAGCCTCCCCAAAAAACATTTAAAAACTTGGATATTTAGAATGTTTTCTTATTTTTACAGTTGCCTGTGAGCCCACTCTGGACCCCAAAACGCACAGTAACAGGCTGCACCTGTCCGAGGGTAACACAAAAGTGAGTGGTGGGACCCCAGTGTCGCCCTCTGCAGTCAACCCGGAGAGGTTTGACACACGGCCTCAGGTCCTCTGTCAGGAAGGCCTGAGCGGACGACATTACTGGGAAGTGGAGTGGTCAGAGGAAAATGGAATTTGCATTGGAGTGTCCTACAAAGGAATCGCCAGGAAAGGCTTGGGCCATGAAAGTGGGCTTGGTCACAATGACAAGTCCTGGACGCTGAGCCTGTCTAGCAAGGCTGATTCATTCATTACATTCTGGCACAACAACACAAGAAGAGTCATATCTCGCGCTACAAATTTGAGGTCTGGGAGAATAGGAGTGTACCTGGACCACAAGGCTGGAATTTTGACATTCTTCAATGTCTCTGACACGCTGAATGTGCTTCACACGATCAAAACAAAATTCACTCAGGCCCTGTTCCCTGGATTCGCTGTAGGCACGGATGCAGTCATCAAAATTTGTAAACCAGGTACCCCTCCCTTGAGAAAATGAGGAGATTGGTTAGAAATATGTAAAAGGCTCATATATTTTTTTTTTGTATATCACAACTAAACTAAATATTCTTTTCTTAGTTTGAAGTGATATGCCAAATGTGATATGCAAAATGTGTCTTTTTGTAAATGCAAATGAAAAATGTTATTCTTTCACATGGAAAATACAATACAAAAATGTAAGTGAAAATAAAAAAAAACCTATGTTTACACAATTTGATGAGCTTGTGCTCTACCGTGTTGTTAAGTGAAGCAAACGTATAAGTGAGGATAGACATTGGCAAGAACAAGAAGCCTACATACACTGGAGTTTTAAAGCACAGCTAATACAAATATTACGGTAAAGGGGCGGTTCCTTGTTCTGTTATCAGTTGTGAACTTGGACACAGTGGAAGAAGCAATGACTGATCTTAGTAAAACCAGAGTCTAAAGCAGAGCTGAAGCACGCACCGTTGGTGAACCTCGTCGACCAAGGTATGGATATTAGATCTTATCAATTGCTTATACTGAACTATTTGATTGAAGCTTCTCATGGCAGCTTAATATCAAATAGCTTCAGACAGCATCTCTGTGCGTTCGTAGGCTGTCCTGCATGCAGAAGAGCTTCATTACGTGCTGAAAGTCGTTATCTAAATCATTTTGTAACTTTTTATTGAAAGCGCTTATTGTAGTCTATTCAGTGACACTTTGCTGGTAGGCTAATGCCAAATTCCAGTTCATGTTACAATCCCACAGGTTGGTGTTGGATGCGCAGTTCAGTTCCATCGTGTCAAACAGTGGTGTAGTCTACTTTTTTATGGTGGGTATACTGTATTTTTGAGATTTTTTTGAAATGGGTATACTGTATATATTTGTGCTATTCAAAACAATGGATCAATCAATTTTACGTGGGTATACTGAAATCCCTGAAATTTAGAAGTGGGTACTCCGTATACCCGCGTTCTACGTAGACTACACCACTGGTGTCAAAGTCCTGGTTTTGATTGTGTCCACCACACTGGTCAAGTGGGTGTGAGTGTGTGTTGTATGCAAGTGTGTGTCTGTGAATATGTGAGCGTGTGTTTTCAAATGGTTGCCTTGCCTGTCACAACTGCTAAATGTCTTATGTAACCACTCTGTATGCTGAAGAATGAATGCAGGTTGTTAGTGTATGCCTGACTATCTTTTTTTTTCACTTACCGGTATATTTTGCCAGAATACCTGCCAAATGCGGGCCCGAACTTATAAGCTTGTATTTAGCTTCTTATGGGGACCCTTTCTCTCCACACTAATAGGCCTATACCTTTTTCAGGACATGTAACTGAAAGTCTAAATGATGGTGTGAAGAGAAATTCCTATTCCTAACTGTATCAACCAACGCCTCTCAGTGACAATTCCTTCCTTCCTTCCTTCCTTTATTCTTTGTTTCTTTGTTTCTTTTAAGAATACTGTTAACTGATATTTAGTAATTTAATACTGATAGATGGCGCTCTCTGGATGGATTTGTCTGGTAACCGGTGCCTCCAGAGGTATTGGGAGAGGAATTGCTTTGCAATTGTCCGAGGCGGGAGCCACAGTGTACATCACAGGTCGTCAAGAGAGCTCTCTGAAGCACACAGCAGGAGAGGTGAGGAGGAATGATGGGCCATTTGGCATGTTGCATCACAGCAGAGTACAGAGAGCACAGGCCATATAAATTTGTCAGATTTACACAATAAGATAGGTCACCCTTAACCTAAAAGGCAGACAGCCGTTATTGCACTTCTTGCCCAAAATTGGGGAAATGACTGGAAATGACACACACACACTCACACACTGTTTCTTCTAAAACAATTTCACAGGTCAAGGAAAGGGGAGGCGATTGCATACCAGTGGTGTGTGATTCATCCAAAGAAGATGAAATCGCAGCACTCTTCGAAAGGATAAAGAAAGAACAAAATGGCCGGCTTGACATGTTGGTTAACAATGCCTATGCTGGAGTACAGGTAAGAGAAAACAGAGGGCTGGGCCAGGGTGCAATTCCTCCAGTTAATGTTTACTAATAATTATAATTATGTTTATAATAATAAGTTATGTTATGTTTATATATATACAGGGTGTGATTTGTTGAAGAACCAGAAGGGGGGATAAGTTTCAGATTTTAAGCATTATCAATGGAGTTACATAACGCAAATATTAAAATCCTGTAGGAAAAGTGGAGGTGTTAATACCAGAAGGGGGGACAATCCCCCCCTACAAATCGCACCCTGTATATATATATATATATATATATATATATATATACATAAATATATATATATATATATATATATATATATATATATATATATATATATATATATATAAATTAAAAAATAATGTAAACAAATATTAGTAATACATGTTGTATTACAGTATTTGCCTTCATTCTGTCCCCCATTTACTATTATTATTATTATTATTATTATTATTATTATTATTATTATTATTATTATTATTATTCCCTTCTACATAAACTTTGAGTTATAACATGAATTGGTAGCCCACATTACCGCAAATATTTTTTGTATTGATTAAACATGAAAATGAGATCACATCTACTTACATATAACTAGATGGCATCATTTGTGAAGGTAATGGTTACTGTTTTTTTTTTTTTAATTAAAAAAATAAAAATATTTACTTGCAGGCTATATTTGACAACATGGGAAAGAAATTCTGGGAGACTGATCCGTCAATTTGGGATGATATTAACAACGTTGGACTGAGGTACTGCATTTTGTCACAGCAACAATATGACCCCTCTTTTTTTCTTTTTACAAAAACAACCATTTCCAATTAAAGCAATTATTCATCTTTCTGTGAGTGAAACACTAAATTCTTGTCTTCACATCCTACCAGGGGCCACTACTTTTGCACAGTTCACGCTGCCAGACTGATGGTGGAACAGGGACAGGGTTTAATCGTTATGATCTCTTCCATGGGTGGACTGCGTTACGTTTTCAACGTGGCCTATGGAGTTGGCAAATCTGCAGTGAGTCTATGTGCTGTGTGTCATGTGATCTGAAGACAGCAATACTGATACAGACTGAACGTAACCTCTCCATCTTACATCATATATCAGCAAGACAGCAGGCAAAGCACCTGTCTGTGACAGTGTATTTTCCCCCTCACTGTTGCTGTTATTACCTCCGCCAAGGAGGTTATGTTTTCGGTCAGGTTGGTTTGTCTGTTTGTTTGTCTGTCTGTCTGTTTGTCTGTCAGCAGGATAACTCAAGAAGTTATGAACGGATTTTGAAGCAACCTTGTGGAGCTGGAAATGACAAAAGGAGCAAGTGATTTTTACAAAAAAAGATTCTTCACCATTGCAGGATAGGGAACATTTTGACATTCCAGTGTCTTAACTCCACAAAAACAAGACAGAAACTTGAAAAAATTAGGCGTAACGTTGTCAAATTTTCTAGCAAACGGCTTCCTTTGGCAGAGGTCTGCACTCTCTGAGTGCATTTCTAGTTGATTTTTGTTTACTCTGCTTGTAAATATGCATCATTACATAACATACATTGCATTACATAAGAGTTAAAAGGAATTTTGTTGTTGCTGTATTTGTTGTTTGTTTATTTTACTGATTTGGGGGAACTGGCTGCTGATGCAGGTGGCTTTTTGCCTTGACTTGGCTTTTGACTTTAACTTAGGACGCATCTCTCTTCTGCTTCTGTTTCATACCAGTGTGACCGACTTGCGGCAGACACTGCTGCGGAGCTTAAGAGCAGGGGAGTGGTGTCTGTAAGCCTGTGGCCCGGGGCGGTTCAGACTGAATTTATCTCAAAGGAGGTCGTTGGAAAAGACATAACTCCCACAGGAGTCGATCCAAGGGTAATGCAGCCTGAGCATCGGGCAGGGGCATATTAATGGTGTGTTGTTATTGTTTTCATGTTTGAGGGAGGTCTGAAAATGCATCATCTTGTGTCATTTTCCCTTTTGCAGTTCAAAGACGTGTTTGCAAATGGGGAGACTACAGAGTTGAGTGGGAGATGCATTGTTGAGCTGGCCAAAGGTAGGTTGCCATGAAAACTGAGTAAAATGCAGCAATCTGTGTAACAAATAGAATGGAAAGACCTACCTGCATTTCCAAATGTTTTCTCCCATCAACATAAGTTGATTTCTTTATAAATTAGTACTAATTTTCTTAATACTTCCCCTCATTCACTAGATAAGCACTTGACTTCGCTCACTGGGAAAGTCCTGATGACATGTGACCTGGCCAGACGTTATGGATTGCAGGATGTTGATGGTATGATTAAACATAAAGCTAAGCTTTGTTTAAGCTTTGTCTAAGCTTTGACAGCACTGCAAATTAGGGCTGCACAATTAATCGTCAATAATCGAAAATCGTGATATAATCGTGTAATCGAAATTGTGATTTCAATCGTGGCAATAGTGACCTACCTTCGAGAGCGTCCTTGAAGCCAGAACATACTGACAGGCTGGTGTTTCTGGCCAGAAATCTGTTCACCTAAGTGTCACGTTATTGCCTTTTACATAATTATTGCAATTCATTTTATTTTGCTCATTCCGTATATAATTCAGTCTTGGTTATATTTCATTTTGTAATAATTTTTAGAAAATTCAGCAAAAATCAATAATCGTGATTAATAATCGTGATTATGATTTTTTTTCCATAATCGTGCAGCCCTACTGCAAATTACTGTTTGAGTTTTATTGTAGTGTTGTCCTTTGTTCCTACTTTTGAACTCTACTTCTTTTGGAATTAGCACTCAGTTTCTTTTTCCTTTTGTAGAGTTGAGCGTGTTATATTAATTTTTACCAATAGTTTAAAATAATAACTTAAAAATGAATCATTTCTGTCCTGTAACTTGATTCCTTTTAGGACGCCCTGTGATTGACTACACATCCCTGAAGTTCATGATCTCACAGGTGCCTTACCTGTCCTGGCTCTCAGCCATTACTCCGTCATTCCTGCGTGTGCCTCGATTTATGCTCACGCTTTCTGGTGGAAAATTCTAGAAGTCTTCATTAGAGTAAGAGTGTGCACATCCCACCTCGCTGATGCCAAGTGCAGGACAAAGTCGTGTCTGACAGTAGAAAGAGTAGAAGTCTGCACACTGTAGCTCCGCTTTGAAGGTTTATTCAGCTCACAACATACAACGTTTTGACCCAACAGGGTCTGATGAAGGAAATGTTGTATGGGCTGAATAAACCTAGCTGGAGAACTCTTCTTTAACAAGAGACCAAACCATAACTGAATAGAGGGCTTTGAGAAAGAAAAAAAACCCTTCAAGCTCAATAAAGAATTCCAGTTGTTAGCACCTCTTTAAATTCACATGTGCGTCACACGATCAAAACAAAATTCACTCAGGCCCTGTTCCCTGGATTCGCTGTTGGCACGGATGCAGTCATTAAAATGTGTAAACCAGGTACCCCTCCCTGTAGAAAATGAGGAGATTGGTTAGAAATAATGTAAAAGGTTCATAGCCTACAGATTTTTTGTTTGTATAGTACACAAATTAACTATATTTTCTTTTCTTAGTTTGAAGTGATATCTTAAATGTGCTCTGTTTGTTAAAGCAAATGAAATGTGTTATTCTTTTACATGGAAAATACAATGTAATTGAAGTGAAAATAAAAGTCTATGTTTACACAATTTGGTGAGATGTGCGTTTTGAATGAACACGTGTGAGCCTGTGCCCTACCGTGTTGTTAAGTGAAGCTGAGAGACGTATAGGTGAGGAGAGACATTGGCGAGAAGCCTGAGTAGCCTCCAACTGCTACGTGCGGGAGGGCAGGGCTGTAGATAAGGTAAGATAATATAAACTTTGTCTGTTTGCACAGAAATTTGTCTTGCGTGACATTTCTCCACAATCCACATGTAAAATGCACATTAAAGAAACACAAAACACAATATGGCTTCGATAGAGTCTGGTCATCTAGGTCCATAAGCTGTGAGGGCAGCACAGTGCAATGAATTTAAAAAGTTACTAATTAAGTTACTAAGTTAAGTTACTATAAAAAGTCACTAAAAATACTAAAAAAGCCAATTAGAATAGTTACTAATGAAGTTATTAAAATTAATTTATGAATGAATGTCTACTGTCCTCCCCTTTTGTTAAGCAATGCTATAGAATGAGGGAGAAAAGAGTGTTTATATTTAGTTCTAAACGTCTAGTTCAACGTTTCCTTTAGAAGGCATTCTGAAAAGTCTTCCGGAATGGAGGCCCCCTTATCCTCGTGTAGCACATGCAAAGGACATGCAATCTTGTCCGCCATTCTGAATGTCAAGGATTCAAGGATTCATTTATTTGTCAAGTACAAAGAGACACTTTCGTGTCACTTGTATTGAAATGCATGGCCGGTGCAAAACAAGTGTGCAGACGAAGGGTGAAGAAGAAATAAAATAAAAATAAAAGGTGTGTGTGTGTGTGCATGTGTGTTCAATCAAATTCATTAAGAGGAATTCAGTAAGCAGATGGCATGAGGAAAAAAGCTCTTTCTCAGTCTCTCAGTTCTAGCTCTGTGACATCACAGTCGCCTTCCAGATCTCAGTTTTTTTAATAGTCCATATCCTGGGTGTGATTGGTCTTTGAGAATTGTATGGGCCCTAGATAACACTGTCTTTGTATAGATGTCTTTCACGGTTGGCAGAGGTTGACGAATACAGCGCTCAGCAGAGCACACTATCCTTTGTAGTTCTTTCTGTTAATGCACTGTGGCATTTCCATACCAGGTGATGACGGACCCGGTCAAGATAATCTCCAGCGCTGAGGAGTAAAATGGGCTTTTAGGATGGGTGTGGAAACTTTGAACTTTCTCAACAGTACAGTCTCTGCCTGGATTTCTTAATGATATGTAATTTGTGATGTGAACACCAAGGTATTTAAAGCAATCTACCCTCTCAAAAGGTTGTTTACAGATGGAAACTGGAGTGTAGTTTCCCCTCTTTTTTCCGAAAGTCCACCACCATTTCCTTTGCCTTGCTGACGTTAAGTGCCAAGTTGTTGAGTTAACACCACTGTAAGATGTTCTCAACTTCCTTTATGTATGCCTGTGTTCATCGTTGTTATTGATCAGTCCCACGACAGTGTCATCAGCAAACTTGATTATGGAATTCTCATTGCTGCAGGCTCTGCAGTCATGGGTGTAGAATTGTAGATGTTGTAGAGTAGGGAGTTTAACACACAACCTTGAGGTGAGCCGGTGCTGATGGTAAGGGGGCTTGATGTTGTGCCACCCACTCTAACAACCTGCGTGCGGCTGGTAAGAAAATTTAACACCCAGTTGCATAGAGGTAAGTCTAGCCTCAGTGACTTCATCTTCCTGACAAGAGTGAATGTATGTTCCGTGTAACTTTCCAAGAAATGTCCCTCCAGGGTGTGGCCTACCAGTTTGGAGCAAATGTTCAGGAGTCTGAGTATTTTGTTTTTCAATTGGACTGAGAGGACACAGAACCAGACTGCCCCTCCATATTGTAGAACACTTTGGATGGTGGAGGTGAAGAATTGGTGTAAAATCTCCTTAATGGCACCTTAGGATCTCAGTCTTCTCAGGAAGTGTATTCTCTGCTAATCTTTGCTGCAAATAAAATCCACATGCTTTGACCAGGAAAAGACAATGTAGGGTCCGTCCTTCCACCCGATGCAGCTCCAGTGCCTTCCCATGTCACCCCTTATAAACAGCAATAAGCTTCTGCAGGGAAAAAAACTCTGGAAGTCATTGCTCATGCTGAGTTTTTTAAAATAGGAAAATGTGTAGCCTTTTAATTGTAATGTTTTGGGGTGTATGAACAAAGCTTCGCATGGGTCTACTTTTTTTAATAAAGTAATACAAACAGACAAAATAATAGCCCTTTGCAGCTAGGAGCTGCGATGCATCAGGTGATAACATTGCCCATATTTGATTTATTTAAACTGTAAAATATGTTGCTGCTGTTGAAGAAAAAACTTCTGTAATTCAATTGTTTTGTGTTCCATGTACAGTAGTCAATGGAGTACTGCACATCTGTTTGACAGAACCTGGGTCCGAGCAGAGCTGATGCAAGGTGAGCATATACAGCAGGGGTGAAAGTAGAGGGGTGCGCACAGGTGCACAGCACCAGTTTAAAATGTACAGCTGGTGCACAGTACCGGTAAGAAAATAGGGTTGCTGGTCAAAAACCCACATTTGAAAAAAGACGTGCTATTTTCGTAGAACATACATACAACCACACTATGGAATTTGAGACAAGTGTCCTATGAAGAGACACCCAAAATAGTCAAATATGTAGTGCACATGTTTTTTTTGTTTGCATGTTTATTTGGTTTGTTTGATATTTGTTTTTGCGGGTGGTGGGTGGCGGGTGGCACCGGTAAGACATGAAAACTACTTACACCCCTGATATACATGGGTTCTCAGTGTTTATCAACACGATGTTACGGTATGAGGAGGGGCAAGACAGTGGCAGCCAACCACATGAGCATTTTTTTTGACTGACAGCGGTTTCTAACAATCAGAGGTTTAGTTGTGCGCAGCTAGGTTCGCGCAGTCAGGTTATAAACAAAATTTAGAACCCATGTATACAGTAAAACAGATTGACGGCATTCAGTACAAAGGAGATTGATAATGATATTATGTTGCCTGCACATTTTGGAATACAGAATAAAGTCAGACAGCCATTCACCAAACCTGGCATTCTAATTTGTAAATTAAACATGGCAATTAAAAATCTAATATATGTAGGGGTGCCGTGATGCAGCGCACATTATGCAAGCGACTCGGGTTTGACTCTGGACTGGGCCCTCTCCCTTGTAGTGGGGTCGTATTAGGCTCAGTCATTTCAAATTGGTGTTAAAGTTTGGTTTTCACTTCCAAGTTGAAGTTTAGGGTCTATAGAACAATTTGAGTTTGAGTGTCAAACACACAGATAACAAAATGGCCTGCGGGGGGCGCTCTAAAATATATAAACTGCTATAACTTTTGATTATTTAAACCAAATTTAACATATAAGGTATGTATGGATTCAGCATGAAGAGGTGAAACCGGTGGGCGAAGTATTCGGTTACCAGATTAAAGACAGACTATGTAATAAACACACTTTTAGCCAATGGACAGCAAAATCCGGGCTTTTTAAAGATAAAGAGTGGAAATGCCCTCAAAGTTGCAATGAAACATCATTTATTGTTACAAGCTATTGTAAATAAAGCCTGGGTTATCACTTAAGTTGATTTGTTCAGAATATCCCTGAAGCACACAGATACTTAGGATACCTATACACAAATATGACTGCATAAAGCCTATGTCATACTTAGCACCCAACTTGCAACTTTGAGTTTATGAATTTAGGATCATGAGTAACAGCTTTTTTTCAATCAACCCATCATTTTATTCACAAAAAAACTTTATATCTAAAAGAAAGTAAATCAATAATAATAATAATAATAATAATAATAATCATAATAATAATAATCATAATGATAATAATAATAATGATAAGGATAATGATGATGATGATATACTATGAGGAACAACAGTTTTTCCGGCATTCAAAAACAAACAGAAGACATATGGCTAACATTTATCCCAATATTCCACTCTACAATAACTATGACAGAGAACAGATACAATAACTGTCAATGGTCAGTCTTAGAAATTGCATGTGCACTTGCACAGACGTGTGCACTTTAACTCTGCCTTCATGCACTTGCACCAATATCTGGCAGGTGTATTTGTACAAGTACTAGTACAGCTGCACTTCACCTCTAGTTGGAATACATCTTTGGCAACGGCATCTTTGGTAGTGTAGTCCAAATCTGGGAACTGTCCATTTGTTACCAGATTGGCAGGCATTTCTGGCAAATGCAGATAATAAGATTTTGTATTCCTGTCAACTGTGCTGGTAACAAATGGACAGTTCCCAGATGACAGAGATGTCTTCATAACAGCAGATGATTGTGTCTTCCAGGTATGAAATAGTCCTATAGTATTATTCAGTATGCTTGCCAAAGGCCTCTGCCTGCCCCCAGGAAGTATACTAATTGTTGTCTGACAGTTTATTATTTAGTATGCTTGCGGTGAAGCATACTAATTGTTCGTGGACAGTTTATTATTATTCTACGTATGGTGGCTTTGAATCGTTGCAGCGTTAGAGATAGAGACACGGTTTGAGTGCCAAAACGAACATATGGAAAAGGGCTCAAGGTGGTGTATTTTTCGCTGGCCTACCCCCTTTCATTCGTTCACCATATTCGTTTTCCTCAGTTTTCTCTCTGTTTTCCCCTTATTGAAATGAATGGTAGAATGGTCAAGATGATTATGTCACAAACTGTGGCAGTTAGCGTGAGAGGTGACCTGTCCTGGGGTTTTTAATAGAATAAATTAAACCGCTTCACCTTTCGACTAGGTAAAGGCATTGTCAGAGAGGTCTTGGCTCTGAATACAAACTGTGTTAAGATCATTAGCCAAAAATGTTTGAGAGAGAGCAGTTTTAAAATCCCTATGATGTGACCCCATTCACTTAGAAAAAATGTGTGAACAGCTCAGCGCATAGGCCTGAATATGTCCACTTTTTGACTGAACCATTTGGCCTAGAAAAGTGATCTCAGCTTTGACATGAAGAACAGGGTTATGCCATTTGTGTGTCAATATCATTTGACAACTTGTAAAACTTTTGGAGATAAGGCTGCACATATTACGCAGCTATTGACTGCGAAACTGTCACATTTAGAATCTTCATTCATACACTCACACATGCAGCCTTGTAGAACCTGGACAACCGTGGCCTAATGCTGCTGTGGCAGTGGCCTACTGGGTATCAGGTGTTGGTCTGTCAGAGGGTTGCAGGTTTGAATCCCAACCTTACCTCTCCCTACCCACCCATTGCTGAAAGGCACCTGAAGCATCTACATACATGCACATGCCAGCACACACACACACACACACACACACACACGCACGCACGCACGCACGCACGCACGCACGCACGCACGCACGCACGCACGCACGCACGCACGCACACACACACACACACACACACACACACACACACACACACACACACACACACACACACACACACACACACACAGAGCTTTATCTCTTTCCCTCGTGTTTCTGTGTGTGTATACGACAGCTCTGTATGTATGTGTGTGTGTGTGCAGAAGCCGCAAGCATACTAATAGCATTGTCTCTCCGGAAATGCAGTTTTAATAATAATAATAATAATAATAATAATAATAATAATAATATTGATTTATTTTCTTCCAGATATATTTTTTTGTGATTTTATGTGTTAATAGAGTATGGCTTGATTGAAAAAAGCTGGTACTCATGATCCTAAATTCATAAACTCAAAGTTGCAAGTTGGGTGCTAAGTATGACATAGGCTTTATGCAGCCATATTTGTGTATAGGTATACTAGGTATCTTTGTGCTTCAGGGATATTCTGAACAAATCAAGTTGAATGATATCCCAGGCTTTATTTACAATAGCTTGTAACAATAAATTATGTTTCATTGTAACTTTGGGGGCATTTCCACCCTTTATCTAAAAAAACCCCCTGAATTTTGCTGTCCATGGGCTAAAAGTGTGTTTATTACATAGTGTGTCTTTCATCTGGTGACCAAATACTTAGCTCACCAGTTTCTCCTCTTAATGCTGAATCCACACATACCACATATGTTACATTTGGTTAAACTAATCAAAAGTTATAGCAGTTTATACATTTTAGAGCGCCCCCAGCAGGCCATTTTGTTATCTGTGTGTTTGACACTCGAACTCAAATTGTTCTATAGACCCTAAACTTCAACTTGGAAGTGAAAACCAAACTTTAACACCAATTTGAAATGACTGAGAAAAAATGCACATGCCTACGACCCCGCTATTGCCCGTCTCTCTCTCCCACTCGCTTCCTGTCCTGTCTACACGAAAGGCATAAAAGCCTCCCCAAAAAGCATTTTAAAACTTTGATGTTTAGCATGTTTCCTTATTTTACAGTTGCCTGTGAGCCCACTCTGGACCCCAAAACACACAGTAACAGGCTGCACCTGTCCGAGGGTAACACAAAAGTGAGTGGTGGGACCCCAGTGTCGCCCTCTGCAGTCAACCCAGGGGTTTGACACACGGCCTCAGGTCCTCTGTCAGGAAGGCCTGAGCAGACGACATTACTGGGAAGTGGAGTGGTCAGAAGAAAATTGCATAGGAGTGTCTTACAAAGGAATTGCCGGGAAAGGCATGGGCCATGACAGTGGGCTTGGTCACAATGACAAGTCCTGGACGCTGAGCCTGTCTAGCAAGGCTGATTCATTCATTACATTCTGGCACAACACAAGAAGAGTCATATCTCGCGCTACAAATCTGAGGTCTGGCAGAATAGGAGTGTACCTGGACCACAAGGCTGGAATTTTGACATTCTTCAATGTCTCTGAAACGCTGAATGTGCTTCACACGATCAAAACAAAATTCACTCAGGCCCTGTTCCCTGGAATCGCTGTTGGCAGCAGGGAATTGGTTTGAAATTATGTTAAAGTGTGTGGTTTTGGACTGCTTTGAACTACTTTGAGCACTAGATGGCCTCATTTTCATCTTTTGTTTTGCTGAGTCACTCTGCCCTGTTGATGTTTCCTAATTTTGCACTCATGTAATCAGCACTACACATGTGTCTTGATTGATTGTCCTTTATAAGCCTCCTCTGTTTTTTTAACATTCGCTCTGTCTTGGTTTTGTCAGCCTTGAAGTTGTGACCACATGATTCTGTAAGTGCATCTGATTTTGTTTGTAACTTGGGAATTCTTGTTTATGTACTTTTTTGGAACTTTTCTACTTGCTTGGATGGATCTTCTGTGCTTTGGACTTTTGCCTATGGTCTATTTCCATTATTCTGATGTTGAACTCTGCCAAGCTTTGTAAAAACCCTTTTTTGACAAGTAAACAAAAGAAACTGTGACTTTGAAGCTTCCCTGCCTCAGCCTCTCCTTGTGCATCCGAGTCTGTAGGCCTAATGCGGTCTAGTGGTGAAGTCTTTGCTGGGTCCTCAAGAGGCCCGGATATAATCCTTGTGTGTAAAACCTGGCAAAAAGGCTCATGGCCTAATTTTTTTGTTTTTTAATGTATAGGGATTTTTTTTTAAGTAAAAATATCTGTAGTTCACAAATTAACTAAAATATTATCTTCGTTTAAAGTGATATCTCAAATGTCCATGGACTTTCTTTAGAAGCAAATGAATGTTATTCTTTTACATTGGAAAGACAATAATAAGCACACAATGGAAGTGAAAATAAAAACCTATGTTTAAAAGATTTGGTAAGAGGCTTGCTATATGGAGATGGACAGGAAACGAGAGGGAGATGGGGCAGGGCAGTGAAATCACCCCTACTCGAACCCGTGCCCTCCATCCAAGCCCAAATGTGGGGGGCTTAGCTATGCTTATTTTCTTTAACTGAAATGGACACCTGTGGGCCTGAAACCTGTAGGTGAGGGTGGATGCTGTGAAGTCTACATATAGGATAGCCTACATAGCCTTCACTGGACTGGACCACTACCAAGAAATACAGCTAATACACATATTACGGTAGAAGAAGGCGGCTCCTCTTTCTGTTATCTCGGTTGTGAACTTGGACACAGTTACCGTCATCTTGGAGGAAGCAATGACTGATCTCAGTGAAAGGAGAATATTTTGCTGAAGCACGCACTGTCAGTGAACCTTGTCGACCAAGGTATTGGATCCTTTCTAGTACTTAATCGCCTACTTTACTATTTGAGTGAAGCTGCTTGTGACGGCCATAATTCGTATAGCTTCAACCATCGCTTTGCGAGTAGCTATTTTGCGCACAGAATTTCACGTCGTGCAGAAAGTCGTTCCTTTAATCACTTTTGTAAAATTTTCTTGAAAGCGTTCTTACTGTCAGCTATGGTATTCAGTGTCACTTTGCTGGTAAACCGATGCCAGATTCCAGTTTATCTTAATCCCACAGGTTGACTTTGAGATAGCGTTGCGCAGTTCAGATGGTTCTGATTTTTTTCTAATTGTCCACCACACTGGTCAAGGTGATGCAACTGAACTTGCATAACGGTGTAATAACTTTGACTAGTATTCCTACATCCTTTGGTAGGCGCTGTTTCTCAAACGCACTGTCTTTCTGTCTGTCTGACTGGTTGTCTTTCTTTCTTTGTGATACTAATTAATAATAATTTAATGCTGATAGATGGCGCTCTCTGGATGGATTTGTCTGGTAACCGGTGCCTCCAGAGGTATTGGGAGAGGAATTGCTTTGCAATTGTCCGAGGCGGGAGCCACAGTGTACATCACAGGTCGTCAAGAGAGCACTCTGAAGCACACAGCAGGAGAGGTGAGGAGGAATGATGGGCCCTTTTGGCATGTGGCATAGTAGCCTACAGAAAGCACAGGCCATACAGTATAGGGCCCTATTTGTCAGATTAACACAATAAGATGGGCCACTCTTGACCTAAAGTGCTGCCAGCATTACAATCCTAGCTCAAAAGTGGATATGACTGGAAGATAATGACTGGAAGACTTTTTTCACAGGTCAAGGAAAGGGGGGGTGATTGCATACCAGTGGTGTGTGATTCATCCAAAGAAGATGAAATCGCAGCACTCTTCGAAAGGATAAAGAAAGAACAAAATGGCCGGCTTGACATCTTGGTAAACAATGCCTATGCTGGAGTACAGGTAAGAGACAAGTGGGCAGTGCCAGGGTACTATTCCCCCAGTACTTAATATTTATTTATTTTAAAATATAAATGATTAATAATGCTTGTTGTATTATTTGCCCTCAATCGGTCATTCTGGGGGGTGGGGCTGTGATTTGGAAGTTTGAGTTTGAGCCCTAAGTGGTGGACTGCTCAGGATGCCCTTGGTTACACTGGCATGGTTTAGGGATACAGCTTCCCTCTTCTCCTTCTTTTGAGCTACAGCCTGTATTTACTTTTTCATTCATTAATGAGGAGTTTGGTCACAATGTCTCACAAAATGTCACATCTTGGCACCACTACGATGGAGGAATGTGAAGATCAAGGCCTGTAATTGGTGTCATGAAAACATTGCAGTTGATTTCACTTTGAATTTGATTTGTTATTCTGAATGTTGTATGTAGACAATAATATAAAAATGAACAGCACAATATATACGTAGATTCTGTATTTATTTATTTTTACGTCAGGTGCTAACAATGTTCTACTTTGTATTCAGTTCGGCCAGTCAAACAGAAATAAATCACAATTAAGCATGGAAGCATGTGTAGGCCTGATGTTTCTGTGATTTTGTATGCTGTTGAAACATGAAACACCTTTCTAGCTACCCTCTTTAGGTTCTGTTATACACATACAGTACAGTTGCATGGCTTGCAGTTAGGTCACAGCTATGCACCTCTTGTCAGTGGGTGTTGATAAGGAATTTGTTTATGGAAATCGTCAATAGTAGTAGGTGGATGGAGCAGTCAAAACTAATCATTATAGCACTACTATTCTGTTATTTTTGTGTTCAAATGAATTAAATCTGCTCTACTGAAGATGCATTCTGAAGAAAAAAACACTCATTTTTTTAAACCCCCCTCAGCTGTCTTCCGACAGTTCCAGAACCAGTTGAGAAACACTAGAGAAACTGAGAAACTCACAAAAAAACACACATACAAACACAAGATTGGACTCAATTGTCCACAATGTTAGGAGTTTCTAGAAGTAAATTTCTTCAGACCTTTGTCTTTCCTATTGCACACTGACAGAGAAATGTGAGTTTCGTTTCATACTCAATCAAAAGCATCACGTGACCAAGTGATGACGTAATTGCCAACATGGTTAGATGATGTTATTAATTTAACAATTTTCCCCAAAGTGTGCACACAATAATCCAAAAAATCTACAGAATATAAAATAGATATTAAAAGTAAAATAAACAAATTCACACTGAAAAAATGCTTATATTGCTGTGTTCGCTACACATCCTGTATCCAGTGGACTATGGACTAGATGGCATAATTGTGAAGGTAATGCTAACTTTTAAATATATATATATTTATTTACTTACAGGCTATATTTGACAACATGGGAAAGAAGTTCTGGGAGACTGATCCGTCAATTTGGGATGATATTAACAATGTTGGACTGAGGTACTGCATTTTGTCATAGCAACAATATGACCCCTCTTTTTGTCTTTTTACAAAAACAACCATTTCCAACGAAGGCAAATCTTCATATTTCTGTAAAGCCCTAAATACTTGTCTTCATCATATCCAACCAGGGGCCACTACTTTTGCACAGTTCACGCTGCCAGACTGATGGTGGAACAGGGACAGGGTTTAATCGTTATGATCTCTTCCATGGGTGGACTGCGTTACCTCTTCAATGTGGCCTATGGAGTTGGCAAGGCTGCTGTGAGTATGTGCTGTGTGCCATTTGATTCAGACTGTAGAGAAGGTAACCTCGCCATCTTGTGTATACTGTATCTGCAAGACAGGAGGCAAAGCACCTGTTAGTGACGGTGTATTTCCCCCCTCACTGTTCCTGTTATTGATTTATGTTTACTCATGTACACATTATTACAGTGCTTGTTAATACGCATAATTACATAAGAGTAAGGTATTTTGTTGTTTGTTTGGGGGGGGACTGGCTGCTGTTGCAGGTGTCTTTTCGTCTTGACTTGGCGACAATTATGATGCATCTCTCTTCTGTGCTTCTGTTTCATACCAGTGCGACCGACTTGCGGCAGACACTGCTGTGGAGCTTAAGAAGAGGGGGGTGGTGTCTGTAAGCCTGTGGCCCGGCGCGGTTCAGACTGAACTCCTCTCAAAGCTGGTCGTTCAAAAAGACATAACTGCCACAGGAATTGATGTGAAGGTAATCCGGCCTGAGCATAGGACAGAGGCATATTCATGCTGTGTTGTTATTGTTTTTAGGTTTGGAAAGGGTTCAGGGGAGGTCTGAAAATGCATCATCTTGTGTCATTTTCCCTTTTGCAGTTCAAAGACGTGTTTGCAAATGGGGAGACTACAGAGTTGAGTGGGAGATGCATTGTTGAGCTGGCCAAAGGTAGGTTACAGTGAAAACTGAGTAAAATGCAGCAATCTGAGTAACAAATAGAATGGAAAGACCTACCTGCATTTCCAAATGTTTTCTTCCATCAACTAAAATCAACTAAAATTGATATCTTTATAAATTAGTACCAATTTTCTCAATGCTTCCCCTCGTTCACTAGATAAGCACTTGACTTCTCTCACTGGGAAAGTCCTGATGACATGTGACCTGGCGAGACGTTATGGATTTCAGGATGTTGATGGTACGATTAAAAATACTTTCTTCTCTTTTGAACCATATCTCTTTTGGAATTAGCAGCACCCAGTTCGTTTTTACTTGTGTTGAACTGAGCATGTTATTTTCATTTTATCAATATTTTAAAATAATTATTGTAAAATGAATGCATCCTGACCTGTAAATTGGCTTTTTATAGGACGCAGTGTGGCAGACTACACATCCTTGAAGTTCATGATCTCACAGGTGCCTTACCTGTCCTGGCTCTCAGCCATTACTCCGTCATTCCTGCGTGTGCCTCGATTTATGCTCACGCTTTCTGGTGGACACTTCTAGAAGTCTTCATTAGAGTAAGAGTGTGCAGCGCACATCCCACCTCGCTGATGCCAAGTGCCGGACAAAGGGGGTTCTGACAGTAGAAAGAGTAGAAGTCTGCACACTGTAGCTCCGCTTTGAAGGTTTATTCAGCTCCTACAACGTTTTGACCCAACAGGGTCTTCATCAGGCATCATCACGTCGAAACATTGTATGACCTGAATAAACCTTGAAAGCGGAGCTACGGTGTGTGGACTTCTACTCCTTCTATGGAAACTTCTTAGAGGACACGAGGGGCTGTGGAGCCATTCACTGCAGTAGTCATGATGAAGTAGTACCCTTCCTATTTTTTATGTACCCCGCCCTTTCTCCCTCCTACATAACACTATGCACATCAGATGAAGGCTCATGATTGGGAAGATGTCTGCCAGATTCTTATTCATTCATGACATGTCATCCAAAAGAATTAAGCTGTAAAGCAACTGGATTCCTTTTGGCAGCTTGAAGACCTGTCCTCTTTTGCCCTGTCTCCAATAGCTGGACCAGACCATAACTGAATAGAGGGGGAGGGGGGAAAAAAAACCCCAGAAACTCTCCAAGCTTCATAAAGAAGTCCAGTTGTTACCACCTCTTTTGGATGTAATTTGGGAAATGAAGTATGTTTTTTTTTGTGTGGTTAAAATAATGCATTATATTACAAATGTAAACTCTTAACTTCAAACTGTTATGTAACGTACTTCAAATAACTATGTATATTGGTGAAGCATACTCAACATTAATTGTAACATTTTTCATTAAACATTTAACTTTTTTCTATTAAAACAACTATTCATGATGAAGTGAACTATTTTCATCTGTACACCTATTATGTAAAAATAAAAGTGTTATTCTCTTACCAAAATTTTATCCTACCTCTTTATCAAGTTTTAGCCTATTTCATTTGTGGAAAACTGCATTTACTTGGTCGCTTCTCGACAATAGCCATTTGTGTTCTTCAGAGTTGTATAAAGTAGAGGTAGGCTTAGGCCTACTAGGGTGACTTCAGGTAATTTGAGCCACTTTTTGGTAAATCGCTTGGGAAAATAACAAAATACCATCTATGCACTTTTAATGTGTATATATAATTAATAACTACTATCTTTCATCATTTTGTGTTGGAATTATATTATAAAACATAATTATTTAGGCCCCACAAGTCTTGAAACCCTGGATGTGGCAACTTTTTTGGAAGGAGCCGCTTCAGCTAATTTGAGCCACCTTATCTGGTAATTTGAGCCGGTTAAATAAAAAAGGGAAAAAGTCAATAATTCATAATTCCTTTTCATACTAAATCACAATTCTGTACAGCCACATGTCTCTGGACAGTGTTCATCCTATTTTTTCACTTTTTCTGTCTCCTCTCTTTTCATCTGCATTCATTTCTTTTCACTTGTCATCTTCTTTAATTTTTCCTCCAAAAGTACACAAACATGACCTAGCTACCGCTAAACAGCAGCAAACAGCAGCAAACTCCCATTGATTATAATGGTGGCTCAAATTAGCTGAACGTGGTGGCTCAAATTACCTTAACCCACTGAGCTAACAGTTGAAACACCATAAACATACTTTTTTCCAAAAAGGGTAATAATATGCCACACTAACAAACATTAATATAGTGCATACCATCCACACAGAAAACATACTTTGTTTTTATGTGCATATCTACTGGTATATGTAAGTTATAATACTTATAATAATTTGGCTAACTTTAGCGTGCCATGCTAAATTCCATGCAACTTTCTGGTGCAGCCTTCATTGGAATAAGTATCCCGCCCACCATATCAATCAAAACTCAATAAAATCCCCTGTTACATGTAATGAACTGTTGTGGCAACAGATTCCCATACTTTGTAGTCATTGGGTCTCATTTCCAGAGGGGCTAGAACCCCAAAACCTTAAATGGCTCATTTTAGCTGATGGCTCAAATTACCTGAAGTCACCCTACCTAATTACAATGATATTAATTAGAATTTTGAAACCATGTAATATAGGCCGGCCTACCGCCGAAATTACATAAGAGTGCTTAGTTCTTCTTCATACACTTTAAGTCACTGAACTTGTTTCAACTCAGTGTGGATCCCAGAAAAAACTAGGCCTACGGTAGGCCTATTGAATAAAATTGTCTGAAGCAGCCCCACCCATCCAGCAATTTGCCCTGCTGCAAGGACTGGCCAGAGCCGTAGATGGCTCTGGACTGGCATACCCCCAATTTCGTCACGAATGGAAGGAATACGGGGCCTAGCCTGCGAGTTTCCTGATTCGCCGCCTAGCCTCGATTTGGGGGGGCATAGTTTTTGGGATTGCCAGAACAAGTACATCCAGCTCGAACAGAGGCTCAAAGCAACAGTCCCGATCACTGCCTGGGCGGTAGGTATAATAATTCAACAGAATCTGGTTTAGTGATGGGGAAGTAAAAGAGATGTTCCAGGAACTAGGGCGGCAAAGTATCAGACTAACTTTGTAAAAAAGAAAAATCTTCGCTGTGGATTCGAAGCGGGTGGTTGAGGACACGACAGTCATTCGGGGAAAGGTTCGAGGAGGAGGGCAAGCGACAAGGGTCAGGCATCGGCAGCCGCATTGTTCTTGTCGTTCGGACTATCAACAACTCGTTTTACATTCGATAGTACACAGACACATAAAGCTGAAATATTTACGGGTAAGTTCATTTTAAAGATCTGGCAATGAGAGGTGGTTGTGGTATTGCGGTCGTGTGGATTTTCTGACCATAGGCACTAGTTACTACGCCACAAAAGACCCAAGTTTGTGAGATCGATGAGGCATTGTCGACTGAAGAGGGGCCCCTCATTGTTCGAAACTCGACGCGTTCTGAATTTCGTGATTTCCAAACGAAGTTGTATGTTTGTTTGTCTTCAGTGACAACATTTGTTAATACAAGCTCATCCGTTAACTGCGTCAAACTTCCTAATCTTAGCTTAGCAGTGTGCTATTAATTAGCTTGCTCCGGGGTAACTCATCTACGCTTATGGATGCAATCTCAGTTCGACAACACTAGTTCTAGAACTACACCTGGTTCAGCATCTCCTTACATACGTTCGGCCGTCATGATCCGATGCTGATCAGTGATGTCTATCAATGGTGTGTCAATGTAAACATGCATTGACTTCAACATCTAGTTCTAAGTAGTGTTAAGACCCAAATCAAGTGGAGAAAACATCCAAAATGTGTTGGATACAATGTAAAGACATGGTTCTTCCCAATTTAGTTTTTTTTTGTAAAGAAACTCTGATTGCACAAGCTTTGTTTATTATTATTATTATTATTATTATTATCACTGTTGTTGTTTTCTTCTTGTTGTTGTTGTTGTTGTTATTGTAGCCTATAGCCTATTTTGTGAAATGTTGCATACTTTAAAGAAAGGGTTTGGCAAAATTATTTCTCAGATATGCCATTTTATCAGAGTTGAGACAGTCACAGGTTAGATAATCCTCATTCTGAACAGATCTGGCTTTCTGTGTGCATGCTGGTTAGCACAATCCGTTGAATATTTATGAGTGAATGGAGCAGGTGTATGAATTTATAATGCGATGAATGTATTGGTGAGTTCAGTTGATATTGTACACTCTGTGAGTCTGTATGTGTTTAGATATTCTCCTGGTTTGTGCAACAGGACAATTAAAACCTGGTGTTAACTTACTCTTAAGTCCAAATGTCATTTATGACAATTTCTTTAAAAAAACAACCTCACTTGTTTGTCTGTTTTTAACAAGTAAAGTAGCCAGAAATACTCAGCTTAGTAGGAGCCAACAAAGCATTGATGAGTTACTTTTTTAAATGGGGGAACTCCTTAGTGTTTTCAGTGTTTATCGTGTTATTTCTCCCTGAAGCCACAGACATGTGTTTGTTTGTTTTTTTCAGTAAGTGAAAAAAAACCCTTTCTCTTCCTTTCCGTTCAGATAGGACTTCTCCACACATCCCCCTCAAAGTGTATGGTGATCTGCCTGCGGGCGGTGGAGTGCTGGACTGAGAAAAGGAGACAAAACAGACCCTGGGAAAGGGTGAGTAAAGATGAGGCCAACCAAAGGAGGCCCCACACCCGACCGACCATACCCCACCCCTCCCTGTGTACCCCATACCCAATAAAGTCTGTCCCCCATAGTCTGGTGAAAGTGGGGGAGGGGTGAGTAGGCACAGAGAGAGAGCGAGCGAGCGAGAGAGAGAGTTACAAGCGGTTTCATGGTGGGATGGTCAGGAGCCGAGGGGGAGGGGGCACAGCTGTTAGCTCTGTAAAATTTCGAGTGAGAAGTTGGCTGTGAGACTTCCTCATCAAAGGATGTGGCAGTGTGACAATAGGGTTTTATACCCAGCCAAGCATCTGGCCGCTCTCACAGTAAGGTAGAGGGGGGCAATGTACGGCAAATAATCTGTTGTACTGACGTGTATTTTTTCTCTCTTTTTTCTTTCTTACTTTCTTTCTTTCTTTCTTTCTTTCTTTCTTTCTTTCTTTCTTTCTTTCTTTCTTTCCACAAATAGAGAGAGAAAAGGACAAGGCGGTGGCACTTTGCCTATGGCAACACACAGCGGCTCCCTGTCAAACAGCAGCACCAATGGCAAGCCTCGACTCCTGCTGGCTCCGCATTGCAACCCCAAAGTCCGCGTCCGGCTGTCCTCAGCGCACAGTGGGGGCGACAGCGACAGTGACAGCGATGGCGGCCATAGTGGGGCCACCTTTAACCATGTACCGATGGTTTGCCTCCCCCTGGTCTTTGAGGACCAGAAGGTGGTGTGGACCTACTCTGACCAAACCCAGGACCTCGACCGCATCCCAGAGCTGGTGCGTGCGTTCAACGCCTTCCCGTATCCCACGCTGAACGAACTCACCACGCTGGCCGTGAGCAGCTCTAAGCCGTTGGAGAAGGTCAAGGTGTGGTTCATGGTGCAGCGCATGAAGTACGGCATCAGCTGGACCCCGGAGGACATAGAACAAGTACGACTGAAGATCGGGGAGCAGAAGGGCACGAGCAAGTACATGCAAACGAACAATAACGTGGTGAAAACCACGGCTGAAGAGGAGGAGGTGATCAAAGTAAGACGGCCCCCCAACGGCACGCCAACGTTCCGCTCCTCCCTGCCACCCCCCGAGGACTCTTACTACTACAGAGAGCCAGCGAACGTGCCGGGCATTGCGTCCGCCGGCTCCTTTCCAACGTTAATAAAGTCAGAATCGCCCAGCACGCCAAAATGTAACCCCTCGTCCCTGGTCGGCCCCGAGACCCCACTGGCACTGCAGCAGCAGCAGCAGAGGACGGGGCGCTACAAGAAGTCCAAAGCCCAGCTGGCCCTGCTGCGGGAGAGCTTCCTGCGGGAGAACCGGCCCAGCGAGGCCGAGATGCAGCGGCTGCAGGGGGAGACGGGCCTGAGCCGAAACGACATACGCAAGTGGTTCAGCGACAGCCGGTACCAGCTACGGCACGGGCGCACGGGGTTGCTGGGGGGCCTCAGCAGCCCAAGCTTGAGCGCCAACGGTGGAGGAGGAGGAGGCGGCGGTCGTGTAGACTTGGAGGTCAAGACAGAGCCGCTCACACCCAAACAGATGCCCAAAAACACAGAGCTGCTCACACACATGCAGAAACCTAACAACACACAGTCACACACACACATACAGACACCCAACAAGACAGGGCTGCCTCAAGCTGTCGAAGTGAAGTCAGAGGGGGAGGAACACAGATGTGTGCCAGCGCAGCACACAGCCAAGCAGGACACACGGGGCGATGAGGACGAAAAACCCCTTCAGCTCATCAGGCAGCCAAAGGCGCCAACGGTGTTGAATGAGGTGTTGAATGAGGTGTTGAAGACAGCGCTCAAGACGGAGGTGACGGGGAAACCCATGCAGCTGGCCAATGAAACAGAGCCTCTCGTGCCCAAGCAGACGGACAATAAGACGCCGCAGGAGCAACTCCAGCCCCTGCCGCTCGTGGCCCGCAAGCCCGTGTCCCGCGGTAAGCCGAACATGCAGGTCCTGAGGGAGAAAAGCTTCTTCAAGAACTTCCTGTCCGAGCGTTTGCAGGCTTTCGAGGTGACGTCGGAAATGTCCACAGGGTTACTGGAGGGCGAGCCAGCGCAGCCCAGAGCCAAGCAGGGTGCACAGGACGACGAGGAAGAGCAACCCCTTCAGCTGATCAGGCAGCCCTCGCAGCCAAATGCGCCGACGACGTTGCCGACTAACACCTCGTCTCGGTCACTCTCAGCCACCCCTCCCCCCGCTGCTGCTGCGCTGCCGAACAAAGGCGCCTCCGCCTCGATGAAGGCGCCGACTGTGGCCAAAAGGAAACGCCACAGCGACCCCGGCCCCGGCCAAGAGGCCCCCTCTACCTCTACCACCTCCTCCCTGACGGCGGCGGGCCGCCCTCGCAAGACAAAGGAGCAGCTGGACCTGCTGAAGTCGCACTTCCTGACCAGCCAATGGCCCACCAGCGAGGAATACACCAAACTCACCGAGCTCACCGGCCTGCCCCGGCCTGACGTCATCCAGTGGTTTGGTGACACGCGCTATGCGGTGAAGAACGGGCAGCTGCGCTGGGTGCGATCCCTCCGTGAACAGATAGTCGCCGACATCACGCAGCACCAGAGCGGTGGCAGTGGCGGCGGCACAGGTGGAAGCTCACGCAGCCGCAAACGGAAGCAATCAGGGTCTGACGCCGGCGGTAAAGTGCCGACGGTGTCGTCCGGAGATTCTACTGAAGTCACACCACTGGAGTCGTACTACGAGGTGACAGGAGCGCTGCGGGAGAAAGACCTTGACATTCTCTGTCGAAAGTCGAGGATGAGTTACCAGCAAGTGCGTGACTGGTTTGCATCCAAAGAGAAGGTGTCGCAACCCTCTGGAGAAAGCCAGTGAAAATAGCTGAGAAGTGGAGGCATTGAAGGTGCATTGTGTAATATTTTAAGCAGTTTATTTCCTGAATTCATGCTGCCCATTTATAAATGTTATCTTTTTAAGCAATCAGCCACGAGAGGTGGTGGGTTATGCTCGATTGATAACGAGTAAGGGGAGTGGGGCATGACGGGAAGCGGAAAATTCCTCTTTTCATACATGAAAAGGGGGATCCTCACTATTGTCTGTCATTTTGAATTTCCAGAAATAGACATTTTCAGCCTCACACCTTACTGTACTTTGGCCAGAGTAGTAAATATTAGTTCATTATTGAGTAAATGTTCATGAAATTATCAAATTTGGCAGTAGACAGCACAGTTTCAATGGGCAGCATAGTTGCAGTACCTACTCTGGCCACCATCCTACACAGTGCACCGTTAATGTCCCTTCTGTTTTGGAAGTCCCCTTTGTTGCTCCCTCACCAGTGCTAGCCTGGTGCTTGAAAAAAGACATTTGAGGTTTTTGTTTTCCATTTACAATGCTGCTTAGAACAAGCTGCTGTGGTTCTCAAGGTCTTCCGACTTGATATCAAGTCAACATGCTGTTAGTGATGGAGTGAACCATGCACTGTATTCTCTTACCTTTTTTAAACTTTATTTTTGGTTGTAAGTATTACTCTACTTAGAGCTAGACCCAAATAATTGTTACAGTTTACTTTAAACATAATAGTGGCACAATGTAGAAAGTGAAATACATTGCTTGATCCCTCACAGGTACTATGTAGTTCTGTAGATGGTGGGATGGCTAGATTAGAGTCCCTTTTATATTCCCTTTAGACTCCTGACCTCAGGATAAATGAACAACATGAATTAAGTTCCATCACTCCCATGACATTTCGCACTTGACATGTGTGCTAGGTCTGTTGACTGTTCAAGATATGTCAAAATAATTATGTTGCATTTGTTTTGGTTCTCGTTTTCATCCATGCAAAGGTGCAAAGCACTCTGCCATGAAAAAGCTTGAACAAAATTAAGTTGCAAAATGAAAGAAAAAATAAGGGTGCCTTACATAAGTTTGGACCATTGATTCCATGAATCTGGTGATATCATGATTGTGTACCTGTAACACATTTCTAAGTGTAAATTCAAAGAACCTTCAAAACAGTTTTACAACCTCGACATAATCGGCAAGACCATAACTTGTTACTCTGTGCTTTGAAATTTCAGAGATATCTTCTGTTATTTTAACTGCTGTTTTTTTGGGGGGTTTTTGAGAAAAAAGATGTAGGGTTACCACCATTCCATTGAACATTGTCTGATTTTTTTTATTTATTGTGTTGAGACCGAAGAATAATCTTTTATAATTTATAATTCAGTCATTTCCATATGTCAATGTTTTCAGTCTTGAGACCGTTTTTGAGATATTGAGACATAGTTTTCTTAGACTGTGTAATGGTGTGTTTGAGAGTTGGAGTGAGGCAGGTTATGTGAATGCATGTGTAAATATAAGTCCTTTTGTAACTGGAAATCTTGTAACTGCCCTGATGAGTGTCTGCTAAAACTAAGGCAATAAAGTTGCCCTTACAGAAAATGTGTCCATGTCTGCTGTATTAAGAGTCAGAATACGATTTGGGGGAAGGCAAAGGCAATCTGCTTTGCACACTAGCCTAGGTTGTGCCCTCACACTCTGCAAAAAGTAAAAGTTCCCAGATGAATCTTCAATCCGCCACGGTAGAGAAACCTCTAAAACAGGGGTGGGGATTTCATCTGGCCCCTGATAAAATTTTAATGTTATGCATTAAATGTGACAGGGTTTTTTAAACAATCGTAGAAATTACAATCGCAATAATATTCAGGGGACCTAGTGAAGGTGGGTCTTCTTCAATATCAGCCTAAGTGCAGGGGGAAGTCCTGGTTTGTGTTCATAGTACAGCTCCTGGAGGAGTGGCCCCTCGAATGAAAACGGTTCCCCATCCCTGCCCTAAATGTCCTCAGAGGAACCTATAGGTGACAAATAAGTTTTTGGATGAACCCATAGAACCCAAACCACAGTTTGCCACTGTGGAAGCGCCTCTTAAGATTCCTGAAGACAGTGGTTCCCTTCCCAGTGCACTGAGGGAATGCAGATGCAGACGACATTTTGCTACTGCAATCCAATTGTATTGGTTTAATTTACTCCATGAGAATAGAATGCACACATGCTGTGTTTGAGTTGTGATTTGTTCTGGGGTTTTTTTTCCCGTAAGGATTTCACGAATGGCACGAGATACGGTTGCATCTTAAATGCTGTCATTCACTTTGACAGAATCCCACTATAATGTGAAGGAAACAGTTATACAACAAGCTGACTTATTGTATTTAACAAAAAGCTGTCTCGATATATTATTCCTCACTTTTTCATGAAATAAATGTAACGGCAAAGTTAATTTTTTTGGTCATGTCCAAGTCTGAATGGGAAAAATATATTTGTATATTTGTATATATATATGGCCTATCAGCATCTACGTAGAGGGAGGATAGTGTCTCAAGAGAAGAGGTCATCATAACTTTTATTGGGCTTAAAGGGACACTGTGCAGGAAATGGTCAAAAAAGGTACTGCAACTATGCTGCTCATTGAAACTGTGTGGCCTATTGCCAAATTTGACCTTTTCATGATAGTTTTAGTTTTAGATATTTTTTAGTATGGCTCAAGTACGGTCATTTTTGCAGCTAAAAATGGCTATGTTTGGAAATTCAAAATGGCGGACCATGGAGAAGATCCCCCTTTTCATGTATGAAAAGTGCAATTTTTCCAGTCATAATAAATACTTAGAATTTGATGGTGGTGGTCAGTATTCATGAAAAAGGTAACATTAGTGAATGGGCAGCATGGATTCTGGAAATAAATAGCTAAAAATCCCACACAGTGTCCCTTTAAATAGTTAAATAGTTAATTAGGTAAATAAATAGTTCCTTCCACCCCTGGATTTTAGCAGAGTATAGGGCCTACTTTTACTTGACTACCCTATATTTTTCTGTTGGGGGGGATTGAGAGCGCAAACATTTTTCCAAAAAAATGTTGGAAAACTACAGGTACTACAACTTCAAGCATAATAATAATAATCATCATCATCATAATAATAATAATCATCGCCACAGCCACTTTAGGAACCATTTTGGGTCACTTGCTAGATTGAGTGGGTGTCTTCCTCCCCAGAAATTGTTGTGTTTTTAGATGCAATTTTCTGCATTCTAATACATTTTAGGGTGAAGAACAGCAAATCCTATCTGACATCTCACTGTTTTCACGTTTTTCACTTTTTTCTCTCTCACATTCTTCTTCACTCTAAACAGGGATTAAAATTAACCTTTTTCACAACTGTCCCAGAACCGTCCCAAAAATAATTGTGAACCCCCCTGAATTGTCCCGAAAATATTTCTTATGAATTGGTTACTGCAACAGTGTTATTGAAATAATGTTAAAGTAATAGGCCTATCACTGACTGGAGGTGTACTGGTGCTTAGGGGCATACTGTTCTCAAAGCTGTTCTCAGATGCTTTCTTAAATTATTGAATGAAAAGACGGTAAAATAAGAGAAGTAAATTAGTAAAATAAGAATTGTTTTTCAAGGTTTTATGTTTATTTATGTTTTATTTTATTATTATTTTTACCTTATGTTTTATCTTAATGTTTTAAATGTTTTTTTGACTCTAATTCATTTCCCTGTTTTCCTTTCATTTACATTTGTTAACTTTGTGAAGCACATTGAGTTGCACCTGTGTATGAAATGCGCTATATAAATAAACTTGCCTTGCCTTGCCTTGCCTTACTGTACGTTGCACAATGGCAGCCACCTGTTGGGTTATAGCAGTGATGCCGGTGCCGGGGTCAGGGGGCAGATTTTTTCATGTGAGAAAAAATAAATGGCATTGGTACTACAGTAGCTTCGGAAGGTGGAGAATGCGCCCACATCAGTGGTACAGGTGCTGGACAAAATAGATTAACTGAAATAAATGATAGAAGTCTGCAACACTGTTACAGTTTTTCTCGATTGCTTACACACATTTTTCGGAATCAGTTCTCGAATTCTCAAAACTATACACACAAATCTCCAAACCTCACACCCAACGGGCAAAACTCCTCACTACCTCTGAAAAATGCGCGTCTTATCTCAAAACAATGTACTCTCTTCTAAAAAGGTCATTTTGTTCTCAAATGACACACACAAGCAGTCATTTTAATACACTCTTATGTGAACCATTGAACACTAATATGCACAAGGTAAAACTCTATACTCAACTTGAAACACAGTAGAAACTTATTTTCTTCAGTGTTCTACTTACTAAAGAGGGTATTTTTCTGTAGTAAAATACTGAAATATTCTTTTTAGACTCGGAGTACACAGATGTGTATATATTTTACATATTTTTCTGACATTTAAAAAAAATGCACTCATTTATTGTAAAATATTGGGTAACCACATGCAATTGATGTCTTGTACAACATATTTTTGAGTTCAAAACTAAACAAATGTGTTTTCTCCTTGCATCCACTCATTTTTCATCAATATGACATGCAATATGTGTCCTTATGGTGTGATGATTTCAGATTGTAAACCCAGAGAGAGTAGAGAGAGAGGTTCCATTGGCCCATTGTTTCTGGGTTCTATTATTGGGGGGGAAATTTCCCTTTAGGCAGACCTAGGCAGACCTGAGGACTGTTCTATTCAATGCTAGGAGTATTATGACACACCCCTTTAGGCAGACCGGAACCTGGTCATGTTAGGTGCCCATAGAAACCTATTATGTTGGCATATCTCTATACTTAAAGAATCTCTGGTAAACCGGTATGAAGAGAGTTTGCCCATGTGATGAGGAAGTGAACTTAGTATGGCAGCTGATTTTAGTATTTTGAATGACAGTGTGTTCAATGCGACAACCAGGGTTTTTCTTCATGAAAATTGTGTGTAATCCAGAGAATTGTGTGTAGTGGTTTGAAAAGAGTGTGTTTTAAAACTGAAATGTGAGTGTAAAGAAGGAATTGTGTTTAGTGTTGAGTGACATTGGTTAGGGGAGTTGGGAAATGGGTGAGATGTTCAGAGAATTGTGTGTGAAGTACCAGAAATTGTGTGTAAGCAATTGAGAAAAACTGTAATGCTCCCAGTGATTTATTTGCACGACGTTTCGGACCTTCGTCCTTTTTCAAGTGCAACGAAGGTCCGAAACGTTGTGCAAATAAATCACTGGGAGCATTAACAGTGTTGCGGACTTCTATCATTTATTTCTTCTACTACAGTAGCTTCCCAGGTGAAAAACCCATATACTTAAAGTGTACTTTTTTTACCGTACTTAGTACAAAGTGTACTATTTTCGGCGATTTAAAGTGCGCTTCATTGCACTATTAGTGCGCTGAAGCACTACTAAAGCAGTACTTCAGCACACTTGCAGCACACTGAGGATGCTAAATTGGCACCGCTTTTGGACAACTTTAATTGCACTACAAGCATACTTTTGAAAGTATGCTCCAAACACGCTTTTCATGCATTCGTATGGCATTAATAGTGTGCTTGAGTACACTTCTATAACATTTTATTGTTTCTAGAAGTTCAATAAAAGTATATTAACTTCATGCTTCTTTGGACTACATTGGGACATTTTAAGTCTGTAAAAAGTATAGGCCTATCATATTAAGTATTGTAAATATATAACAGGTATGCTTGAAGTATATTTACAGTACACTCCCAAGTACATGAAATAATATAAATGTAATACTACAATCCATGCTGGTCCTCAGAGCTTGTACATTACACACAGCCACAGTAGTGATACTGTATGCATGCCTAGCACAACTGACATTTACAGTCATTGCATTGTTACAGAGATTTCAGATACACATTTCACTTGTTCATCTTGCTCCACCTTCCTGCAGTTGATCACTTGAATTGATCACTAATGGTAATCTTTTATCCTTTGTTTGATCAACTAGTTCCAACTTACCTCCCACCATGATATCCTGGGAAGTGTGAGCCTATATATACCAGAAGATATACATGACCATCATAATGACGGTGGGAACATGGTCATTTTGTGTACCACTTTAAAATTTTAAAATTCCTACAATAAACACAGAATATAACAATTAGTAATATTTTCATGCAAACCAAAAATATTCCTTCAGGATAAATGGCTTTCTGTTTGAGAAATTTAGCTCCAAGAAGTGAATTGCATAATGTGACATGTATGATGGTGCATGATGGGTAAATGCACTTTGTGTAAGCACACTTTGAAGATATTTGGGTGAAGTACAATCATGGTGCACTTAGAAAAAGTGTACTAGCAATATGTTAAAGCGATTTACTTTAAAGCACACTATAGAAAATCACACTTCGAAGACATTTGGGTGAAGTGTAATCATATTGCACTTTAAAAAAGTACAATTGCAATATGTTATTAAAAAATACACTTTTAGTAAGTTCACTATTAGAACACTATTAGTATATTCCTCTAAATACACTTTAGCCAAACATCTTCGAAGTCCACTTGAAGTATGGTTCGCTAAGTGTACTTTCTTTGAGAGCAACTTAATTACATCTAATTTTAAGTACACTTTAAATAAGCATATTGTAAACATACTTTTTCTTAGCACACATACTGTTTATGTGTGTGGTATTCCAGCTGCACAGCAGCGGACAGAAGAGCTCTTCAGAGAGTGGTCAGCACAGCTCAGAAGATCACCAGCTGTCCCCTGCCCTCTTTAGAGGAGTTGTTCTCCTGTCGCTGTCTAAAGAAAGCCAAGCAAATCATCAGAGACCCCTACCATACTGGACATAAACTGTTTGAGCTGCTGCCATCAGGCAGGCGTTACAGGGCTCTGGGTACAAAAACAAACAGGCTAAAAGACAGTTTTTATCCAAAAGCAATCTACACACTTAATTTTGCACAGCTGACTTTTTAAAATCTTATTTATTTTTTATACAGTATATATATAGGTTCTTTGTTGATTTTTCAGCACCGTGAGCATCTGCACTTTACCAATTTCGTTGTACCTGTACAATGACAATAACGTTTCATTCATTCATTCATTCAAAAAGCACAAGTGCACTTTTAACATGCTAAGTACAATTCAGTCATACTTTTATTGTACTAAATTGAACCACTTTTTCACCTGGGTTCACAATGAGGCATAGGTCTACAATCTCATGGTTAAGTAAATAATACCCTTTGAAATCATATCATTGTTCTATCCACCATAGTCTACATTTATTTAGAAATGAAACAAAATAGATTGGAGCCAACAAAACTAATCTCCTATAAATTTGAATTACTTTGACAATAAGCTTTGCACATCAAAACTAATTTTAAGATTTAAGCAGAGGCGGAAAAAGTTCAAAGAAATTAGGTACGGTAGGCTACTCAAGTAATAATATCTTTATGTTGCCTAAATCCTAATCAAGTAAAAGTAGGCCTACCTAAAATCTTCTCAAGTGAAAGTCAAAAGTACGGCTTACTTCACTTAAAATGTAATTTGAGTAAAAGTAGTAGTTACATAAGTAGCTTTCCTCTCAAGAATTCATGTTTCTTTTTCTTGAATATTGTCCACCATAACTTCTCTTGGCAAACAGCCATCATCCAATTCATTGATCCAAGATAGGCGAGATAAGTAAAATAGTGGAAATGCTGTGTACAATATATCCTGCATAATCTTTCATTTCCGGATTGTTGTAGGCTTATTATTATGCATGCCATTTTGACTTGGGTCTATTTTTTTCTATCTCGGGCTGGGTTCCAGTGTAACAGAGTTTACTTGGGTCAAAATGCATCCAAGTACAAGTAAAAGTATTGATTAAAAAACTACTTAAAAATTACTAAAAGCTCAAGTAGGCCTACAATAGCCTTACTTGAGTAAATGTAGTTCCTTCCACCCCTGGATTTTAGCAGAGCATAGGGCCTTTTACTTGACTAGCCTATATTTTTCTGTACTTTGTCCACCTCCAATAATAGCCTAATAATAATAATTGTCATCATCATCATCTTGAGGCCTATTATAATAATAAGTTATATATATCCACATTTTTTTCTCTCCAAGGGGAGGAGGAGGAGGACGCATTATCAAAAGCTTTCAAAGATTGTATATTATAGCCCACATGAACTTCCATTGGCAGCTCTGGATTATCTCGGCGATGCAGGAGAGGACTGTCCCGGAACCTTATTTTTCCAGAAGGTGGTTAAGACGGTAGAATTAGCGAGTAACGCAGGAAGCATTACACCGAAAGAAGCGTCGGATTCGATATAAAATATAATTTTATCGCAGCGTTGTATTACAATATCATTATTTAGATTTGTATGTAATAAACTACATTTAATCATGTTGATCAAAGTAAAGGTAAGATACTTCTTGGTGGTAGTCAAATGAGCATCATTCAGGAGCTCACTTTGACAGTATTCATTTGGACACTAGTAGTAGCTAAGTTTTGTCTGGTCGACTCAGCCAGTGCCATCTGTAAATTACTGGAAACTATTTGAATTGTATTACAGGATAGTACTCGCTGACTATTCTCACTGTAGTAGCTGTATTTCTCTTGTATTCTGTCGACATAACTATCATCTGCTTGTATTGTTGTGTGAATGTTTGCGCTCTCAATTGTGCTGAACAGGTTGCAACATCAGTTGACAGCCTAGTGCAGCAAGCACGTTGGTTTGTTTGCTTGGTGTTTGTTGAATATTCATAGGCAAACCGATGTGTCGCATGTGAAACTGGCAATGGCTGTACATGTAAACCAAGGTTAATTGGGTTTTCCCATTTTTTCCCACAGACTCTCACTGGTAAGGAAATAGAAATTGACATAGAACCCACCGATAAGGTACGCACAATGTTATAATTTACACTACTGCACTAGACCATCAGGGACTGTCTAAATAGAAAAGACTGGGTTTGATTTTCCCCACTATTAAATTGCTAGCCCCCTGTCTGTTGTTTAGGTTGAGAGGATCAAAGAGAGGGTGGAGGAGAAAGAGGGGATTCCTCCTCAGCAACAGAGACTAATCTACAGTGGAAAACAAATGTAAGTAAGAGGCAAGGGAGCCATGATGATGCCCCAAAATAACCAAAGAGCTTTTACTAAACAAAAATATAAAACACAGTAGGGTTCTTACAAGGCTAAAAGGATATAGGTCACATTACTTCACTTTTAATGTCCCTGCATTGGCTCAGGCTCCCAGTGAGATTTCTGGTGTTTTAAAACATTACATGGAGTTGGCCCCAGCTACCCAAGATCAATGGAGAAAAACACAGTCTGTAAAGATTTGGAAGCAGCTTCCAGACGATGTCATAAATGCTCCTTGATATATTTTTAAATCCCAACTCAAGCTGTTCTCAGGTGTGTCTTCTGTGTTCCAAGTTCTTTTTTTCTTTGACATTTCAACCTTTTCTTTGATACTAATTATTTCTGATTGTATTTCATTTGCTGTATTTTTATGTTTTTAGTTTTCGGAAGCAGATTTAACAGCCTGAGTATTGCAATGAGCTATTCAAACAAATAGGCTGGTCTAAGGAATAGGGCCCGACCTATATGTTTTTTTCAGGGCCGATACCGATAACAATATTTATGGAAATGGGAGGCCGATAACCGATATGTGCAACCGATATATAGAAATATTGTTCATAATAAAATGTTAGGAAATATAAATTATTATTATTATATATACACACGTATATTTAGTTATAATAATGAACTCTCATGTACTCAAAGTGGGGAGAGCAGAATAGAAGATGCATTCAGAACGAAACGGCTGGAAAATTGGTTGTGAAAGTTATGCAAACTTATCGGTGGAAATTTATTGAAAGTATGGCCGATACCGATATCCCAAAAATGCTAAATATCGGCCCGATATATCGGTGGGGCCGATATATCGGTCGGGCCTTACTAAGGAACCAAATATATATGTGCTATGAATTTGCTTTGCTTTTCTAGTAAAATATTGGTATTTGCGTGTGTGTGTTTTTTTTTTTAAACTTACAAAGCGGATTCCAAAAAAGTTGGGACACTTTGTATTTTGTGAATAAAATCAATGTGCTGGCATTTTCAAAACATCTAATATGTTAATAAGGTAGAGCATTATGTACAGACAGCATATTAGTTGTTAAAGTCGAGCAGAATTATTGTTTTGAGGTAATTATGTGATCGTTTAAAATTTCACCCTTGCAACAAATCCCAAAAAAGTTGGGACAGGGCCAGTAAAATGCTTTTTATATTGGGTACGACTAAAGACAACTCAAGGGATGAGACTGAACAGTCAAATACTTTGACTGATGGCATAATTGTATTCAAAAATTAGATATTTTGATATGCGAGACGTGATTTCAGCAGCTCAACTGATAGGTGTGTTCTTCAACTTGTTTACCTTTTTGTTATGCTTAATATGTGGCATATCCTGACTGCAAGAAAACAATTGTGTGACCCGTTTACTCTTATGATGGAACCACACTGTTGGAACATAGTTGAGATTGAAATTTGCCACCATTATGGGGCAATATCTAAAGGCGATGCTCCAAAATATTATGCCTTGGTAGCTATGTTTGCTGTTTAAAGTCTGTATGTATCATTCAACATTCATTTTAATGCTCTACATGAGTAAGAAGACTCTAACCAAGTCACCTCTGCACCCCCTTACCATCATATTTGCTGTCTTTCAGACTGACCACTAAATCAAGTTGAAGTATTCATTTTCTATATAACCTGGAGGGTGCATGACTCCATAATTTTCAAAAAGGATTAAATATTTTCCATTCTGTAATCAGAGGACAGTTTCACATGTCTTCAAGGTCCATAGAATGAGCTTTTCCGCACACAACATTGATTAATGTCTGCATCATGTGCATTAATCAAGTGTTGTGTTTATGGTCATTTTTTTTCGAGAGCTGTCATTGTTGGAGTGTCATAGTTTGCTTATTTACCTGTAGTATGTCATGATCTCATAACTCGTGCAATGCTTACACAGAACTCTATATTACGAAAATAGGCCTTATATGCCTGCAATTTTGATAATTCAATCTTTCTGTGTAATAGATAAGTAATTAGTCCCTCAAAATATTCGCTGCTAAGTGCCACAGCCTCTATGTGATGGTATTTTATTTGTGCATTCATGTTGGCAGTCAATATAGTTCCTTTTAAAATATTCTTCCTTGTGTAATTTTTAGAATTATCCAACTATTACAACATGTTTTGGCCCTGTCCCAACTTTTTTGAGATTTGTTGCATGGGTCAAATTTTAAATGATCACATAATTACCTCAAAACAATAATTCTGCTCGACTTTAACAACTGATATGTTGTCTGTACATAATGCGATACCTTATTAACATATTAGATGTTTTGAAAATGCCAGTATTTAGATTTTATTCACAAAATACAAAGTGTCCCAACTTTTTTGGAATCCGCTTTGTAGTTTATTTACCAAGTTAATTTGTACGATAATTTGACATTTTTTCTGTCATGTTTCACAGGAATGATGAAAAAACAGCTGCAGATTACAAGATCCAGGGAGGGTCTGTGTTGCATTTAGTGTTGGCCCTCAGAGGAGGGTGTACATCCCACAGTCATGGTCCCCTTTGGTCAGCTCTGTAGTATCTGCCTGTTGGGGGAGTGTGCCAATTTCAAAACTTCACTACAACTACCAGAACCTGGCCTGGTCACAGAGGCAGGCATATCGATCACATTCTGGTCAAGAGCCATGATCAGCCGATCAAATTGACCAATGTCTCGCAATACTGAAACCTCTGCCTGAGATTATGTCACAGTAGCCACTTGTGTGTGTGTGTGTGTGTGTGTGTGTGTGTGTGTGTGTGTGTGTGTGTGTGTGTGTGTGTGTGTGTGTGTGTGTGTGTGTGTGTGTGTGTATTCTTTGTATACAGTTTGAGAGAATGAGAAATCTGGTTTATTTGAACTGTGAATAAAATGGGAAATGCTGTCACATGTCCCCTTGAAGTGAGAAACTTGTTTTGACAATGGAACTGAACGGTCACTGATATGGATGATACTGGAATACTGAAACTCAGAGGTTTACAATAAACTGTATTTAAAAATGATACAGGACAACAAATCCAAACTCACTTAACATAAAACAAACAAAACAAAACAAAACATCACCTTCCATTGGTCTATAAATGTGCCAGTATTGTCTGACAATATTAATCACTTTCCTGAACAATTTGTGTCGGCCAGTCTCTGAACATGTATAGAAGACCAGTTGTGCTTTGATACTGGTAGAAGAAAGGTGGGGTCCTCTGCACAAATGCTGGCTGGACAGGCTTCAGAAAAGGATGTGACTGCTGTCAAAGACAAGGAGTGGTATTACTGTATTAATTTAAGAGTAGTGAGTGGACATCATATTATTTCCCTCTCTGAGACACTTCTCCAGTCAAAGCGAAACAAAAAACGCCAAACGAACAAAAAACAAAAAAAACAACTGGGGAAACGATAATGCGACCACATTAGTGTTGATCATTCAGCATGTTAATATGAGAGATTAAAAATACTTATATGCAACATTGACATCACAAACAGCCTGTAATAGAGTTGCCTTTACTGGTTTGAAACGTTTCCCTTGTGACCTTGTTAAATAGTTTAAACATTAAATCGATCATCGGAGGGTTGTGTACCAAGTTTAGTGTTAAGCATACTGGTTGGGGTTGATGCTTTACACCTGTGACGGCAAATCTGCAATCACTAAATTGTTAAATAATGCCAACCGAATGGTGAGGTATCCCCAAACCAAGGTTTATCAAAATCATAAATTTACGTTCTACCCAAAAGGGAGAACACAACAAGCAACTTCATATTGGTTGCACAATAGAACTGTAAAGGGCCAGGAGCAAACACAGACTTGCAGGTCTCAATTTGACTCAGAAAAACAAGTGAAACCATACCAGGTGTACGTGTACATCATTTCCACGTATTAAGATGTAATAATATAGTATCTAGAGATCGTTTGTTGCAAGTACCTGTACTTAAATCCTTTCATTACTCCAGCTGTTCATGGTTCCATTGTGGATATATTTTTTTAAATGCTAAGCTACTTTAAACACTAAAGACAAATTTCATTCAGGGCTCAATGCCCCAGTTTTGGGGGGAAAACACACTCCCTTTACTTTGCATATAGCACTTCTGTAGGTTAGGAGCTGTTATAGGGATGAATAAAAGAGGTATTTTAAAAAAGTACTAGGTAAGGCATTCAGGGATTGCAGTTGTGTGACTCCAAACTGACTTGCAAGCAGCAATGTACTCTGCACCAAAACAACAGGCTTACCAGTGTGATGCTACCAGAGTAAAAAAAAAACCTCTCACAAGCCAGAGAGGCCAGTTGTTAGCAGTACCAAGGCATTACATTCACAAACACGAGCTCTCACAATATGTATGGCTTAGCTGTACCTTGAAAAGACATCTTTCGCTTTAAAATGCTTCAGAATGGAAGTAAATTCAAAATATTCTAAATTCAATATAATTCGTAACTTCCGTCAGCGCATTCCTGGACAGCCAATGAAGCTGGAACACTGGCAAAAAAGATGGCTTTAGATACATGTAATGAGGTGTTAAAAAGAGTTTTTCAGGTGTTTGTGTATGTGGTAATGGATGCAAAGGGGTGTCGAAAGTCCATGGGAATCAATCATGTATTGTAGAACAAAGAACACTGGCCATGGGGGGGTGGGGAGATAAATCAGCGACCTGTTACACATGACCTCATCTTCCGCCAACGCTGCGCTAATTTAGTGGTCTGCAAAGACTTCATCACGGCTCTGGATTTCCATGGTGGCATGGTCCATCAGTCATTAGTTGTCTGATGGAAGAGCGTGACACTGCTCCTTTACTACTCAGCATTTTATTTTTGGTGTCCTCTTCCATCCGACAACTAATGGCTGAAGTACCCTGAATAGCTGCACCTTCTGAAAAACAAACTTTCAAGGTGTGCAGGCCCTCGCAAAATGTTGCCAGGCATGGTCGATCAGACCACCGTTGCGGTGATGAGTAGTACTGTAGCAGCAGTCTCCACTGAAGCCCCACTACGGGGTCGGTATGGTAACCACACCGGAAACATCAAAGACAAAGCAGTCACAGGGAAAGGCCGGTGACCACCTGAGCTCAGCTCAAGTTAAAAAAACAAACAAAACAAACAAAAAATATCACGTGGTCAAACCACCAAACACACCAACCAACCAGCCAACCAACCAACCAGCATATCACACAGCTGCCAAAGAGTCTCTGAAGCCCCTGTGGCTGGGCGTGGGCCTGAAGAGAGGCCACTAGGAGGAGGAAGAGGAGGTGAAGAGGAGGTGGCCTCTTGACCAGACAGGGAGGTGGAGGGGGCGGGGAGGCCACTCAGTGCCAGGCGGGAGCAGGTAGCGAGTCGATCTGCAGGACATCCTGACACGTGGAGCCTTCTCTGGAGTACTGCACACGCACCCGCATCTTCAGATTGACCTAGAGAGGACAGACAGAAGAACAGAAAACAGAGTGACATCACCAAGATAGATTTACACATTTTTTTTACGAGGTCCCGCACACCAGTTGAAATCCTATAGTTAGCAGGTGCAGCTTTTCAAAGTATCATAGTTTTCAGTTTGTAGACGAAGAGCGCAACACTACTTCACGGTTTCACCACTTTAAATTGATGAAGAAATGAGGAGTCGAAAGGTGGGGGATGATTGTCATGAGAGTGTATTAAAATTGTGATTAAAAATAGGGCGGCATTGTAATTACAGTAATAGAGCACATAATAGCAGAAGTGTAGTATCTAAGCGCATTAAACCCCGTCATAAACGTTACTGTATGAATTCCAGACTGAAGGTCCAATATCAACAAGATAGTTGAAAAAGGTAGGTCTGCACACTGCCGATAAGCTCCAAAAATAAACTTTATTATTTAAAATGCAACGTTTCGATCACCCAGGATCTTCATCAGGCATCAGGCCAATATCAACAAGACACACAAGGACACACAGTGTATATGATAAAAAAAATGAAAAACACTAATTACTGTAATGGTGATGTCTCAGTGCGTAAAACATGAGGGCGAATTGTCCAACCCCCCCAAAATACATTTAGCTTGACATGCAACTTAGGAAATTAACAAAACATGGTAAAACAGTATTACAGTTTGAAAAGAATACTGTTATTAAATGATATATTATGGAATGAAGTGTAGATGATTGCATACATACATACATGCATGCATGCAGACAAAGACACACACACACACACACACACACACACACACACACTGGCAAAACATCTTTGAACACACTCACCTTGTTGGGGTTATTGAGGAGAACAGTCTGAGTCACCTGACCTGCTCCCAGGGCAGGGACGGCATTCCCACTCGGCGCCTTCATCTGCAGCTGAACACTCTGAGGAGTACAGTCAAGCAAGTAGGACTTTAATAATCCCAGTGAAACAAATGGAGAATACTGTAGGAGTGGATAAATCTGGGCTCTTCATATTGCCCTCAATATCAACAGCAGAATAAACTACAAATGGTACATTTACTCAGAGTGCAGGTCTCCATCAAGGAAGCTGTTTGATAGAAGGCAAGGCAAGTTTATTTATATAGCGCATTTCATACACAGGTGCAACTCAATGTGCTTCACAAAGTTAACTAGAAATGCATTCAGAGAACGCAGACCTCCGCCAAGGAAGTTCAGTTCGTTTTGGACATAGGTGTAGAGTCATTATGTGGTTTCATGCATTTAGGCCTATAGGCTACATAGCATTTGTGTTCAGGTAATTGAACCGTCAAGTCGTAACCAAATTATAGTTCTATCTGTCTCTTTTATCATTTCCATGTCCTCTAGCTGTGGTCTGTTTAGTTCACCTTCGATTGTTTTATTGGCAAAGTGATTGTTCATGCTATAGCCTATGCCTTCTGTGATTTGCAAATGCACATAAGCCTTGAAGCTCACTGCTACATATTAGTCACATTGTTGATGATTGGCAGCATGCCTTTCATTAGGCTACCATCTAAAACAAAATACAAATTAAAAAGCACAATTTTCATTGGCCAACACCCGTAGTAGGCCTACATATTCTACAGTAGTGCAGCGATCCCCAACGCGCAGTAATAGGCCTATATATTTTTGTTTTGTTTTGTTTTGTTTTTTTCTTTATTATTATTATTATTATTATTTTTTTGTAATAACAAGACAACCTACTGTGGCTACTTTGAGCCGTTCACTTAATTATTGAATCAGAATGAAATGTGCAAGAATCTCCTTATCCAGTGGCAGTGCATGGATGGTTGTGGAGTGTCAGTTATTGTTTTGGGCTATTTCGTAAGGCTAAACAAACTTTTGAGTGGTAAATCCACTTCTATCATTTCTAGCTGTTGCAATATCGTGACACCAACGTTGTGGTACAAACGCAATTGCTTAGCGAGAGACATGTCGACTCGACTGGCGGAATCATTGCCTACCCCGACACTACACTTGTTGGAGAAGTTCCTCCTACCTGTGAATAGCCTATGGGAATCCGTTCATGAGGGTTATTGCGAGCTGGTTTTGGCTTTGTGGGCAGTTGATCGGCACCCGGGCCTGCTCTCTTTTTCGTATTGAAAATCACTGTTCGCCGCATCTCCAGCGTTCATTCGTTATGAAGTCTATTAACTAGTCTATGGAATGTTTGTAGTGCTGATGGCTTCAGTGCGCGGGGATTGGGGAAGCAGCAAATCACCGTGGACTAGCGCAATTCGCGCGCGCCTTTCTTTGTGCTTCATTTTATATGAATGTTTTGTGACAGCATTGTGAACTTAAACGATCTGCGAGGCTGTAGCTAAGGCTGCTTTTTTGATAGCGATTTTGACTGCGGTAGGCTAATGCCTTTTCAGGGGCGGAGCACTGGTATTGGGACAGGGGGGGCGGGAGATGTGTCGGAGGCGTTGGGCCCACAAAACATCGTAGAATGGGGCCCCTACAAGATGTTTGGCAATCGAAAGCCACTGGCAGGGGGCCCCACCAAGTGGTGAGGCCGGGGGTTCCTGGCCCCTATGCCCCCCCCTCTGCTCCGCCCCTGTGCCTTTTACTTCAATGCTCTGCCCCGGTGTGGCTGCGTGAAGGTGGCTGCGTGAAGGTACGCCAGTTAGTAAGTGGTGCTGCTCAGGGCTCCTCCTCAGTGGTCCTTGCGCACCCTGTGGCAGGCCATGTAATAGCAGCGTGACGAACACACACACAAATTCGGGTGATCACATAACCTCCTGGCGGAGGTAACAAATGTAAATGAAAGGAAAACAGGGAAGAAAGAAGGAAATGAATGAGAGTCAAAAAACATTTAAAACATTAAGATAAAACATAAGGTAAAAATAATAATAAAATAAAACATAAATAAACATAAAACCTTGAAAAACATACGCAGTCTTCAGATTTTAACTGTTCGACGACAGAGGAGTCTGGCCTCCTTTTTTCCGTTTACCTGATAGAGTCTAGAATTGTCAGGGTTTTGTCTTCTCTTATTTTACCGTCTTTTCATTCAATCCTCAGAATTTAACTGTGCGACGACAGAGGAGTCTGGCCTAGAACATTTGACTATGTTACACTGTAGCGAAGGGGAGTAGAGTTGCCCAGCTGGGACTCGAACCCAGACCTTCCGGGGCTCTGACCGCTACACCAAAGAGCCAGGCTCATTGGCATGTTAGTCAGAACACACCCACAACCCTAGTGATGGTCACTCCATCACACTGCCTTCCCCTTCGGGAAGCGCACCCGTGCGCTTCACACACTCATGGTGTCCCTCACGCAACTGCCCATCATGCTTTTCCCATCCAGTGTGCCCTTTCATCAATGCTTCACCCATCACTGGGGTCCCTCACACCAGGGTCACCAATCCTGGGGGTCCCTCACATGGAATTACGGCTTACACACAATGGGTACGCTTCCGATGGCCTCGCGGCAGCCATCCCACTTCTGACACCATTTGTAGCGAAGGGGAGTAGAGTTGCCCAGCTGGGACTCGAACCCAGACCTTCTGGGGTAGTAAACCGGGGCTCTGACCGCTACACCAAAGAGCCAGGCTCGTTGGCATGTTAGTCAGAACACACCAACAACCCTAGTGATGGTCACTCCATCACATACACCCTATTTTTTTCCAAGTCTTCCTGCCTTTTTGTGGAGTTAGAAACGTGATTGTCAAAATTCACCCTATCCCGCAATGGTGAAGAATCTTTAAAAAGGTTCTGGTTCCGGATCGTTATCTGGATCACCATCAAAATTAAATCACTTGTTCCACTGACGTATATAGGTCAGTGACTTGTTCCTTTGGTAATTTCCAACAACTCCACAAAGTTTCAAATCCGTTCATAACTTTTTAAGTTATCCTGCTGACAAACGGACAGACAGACAAACCAACGCGACCGAAAACATAACCTCCCTTGGCGGAAGTAATAATCTCTCACACTACAACAGTAGTCAGTAGTCTTGCGTTACAAGGACACGAAACTTAAGTGGTGTGTGGTGCTGACGCAAGGGGAAAATTGAACACATGTGGCGCGCACACAGACACACTTACCTTGGGAACTGCCACTTGTAGAGTAAAACTAGAGATGTCGCTGCTGGAGGAGTTGGAGGCAGTAAAAGTCACTGTCACCGCTGTGTCCGTCTTGCTGTCACACCGCAACGTTAATGTCAGCCCATTCTTCTCGTAAACCGGAGCAGTGGGAGCTGGAACAGACAAACATGGCTCTAGTCAAGTCAAGTCATTGAGTGCATCCCAATATGTGACCTTGCCTCCTCCACTTGTGCTTGTCTCCTCGTCCCGCCTCCTGACCCCTCCTCCGTGAAGAAAACGATAAAGTTTCCCAGCTGTCAGCCTCGCCACAACAACTTTTGAGGGACTGTTTTTCATTCACCATCCCAATTGCAAATGAGAAAAAGACTTAACAATTGAGCTTTTGCAAGATATTGAAATATAATGCTGTTGTCAGTGATGTCATCATGACGAGAAGTGAGTGGAGGAGGCAAGTGGAGGAGGCAAGGTCCCATATTAAGATGCACTCACAGTCTTTGTATGAGATGTTTAAACACAAAATCTTTACATATTGTAAGTAAAATACAAGAAAATAATACAAACTATGACAAAAATTAATGAATAGCTAAACCAAGTGAAAAATAATCACAGTAAAAGCAGAAGTCCAGGGGCCTCATTTATCATCAATTCGTACAATGCCTTCTAAATTGTGTCCTACGAGTGAAATATAGAATGGTCGCAAGTACAAGGGCAGTCATAGGTGAGCGGTTAGGGCGTCAGACTTGCATCCCAGAGGTTGCCGGTTCGACTCCCGACCCGCCAGGTTGGTGGGGGGAGTAATCAACCAGTGCTCCTCCATGACTGAGGTACCCTATGCATGGTACCGTCCCACCGCACTGCTCCCCATGGGGCGCCACTGAGGGCTGCCCCCTTGCACGGGTGAGGCATAAATGCAATTTCGTTGTGTGCAGTGTGCAGTGTTCACTTGTGTGCTGTGGAGTGCTGTGTCACAATGGGAGTTGGAGTTTCCCAATGGGCTTTCACTTTTCACTTACAGAGAAATCGGTATTTATCAAACGTGTGTTGGCTGTTCCTACGCGCACCTCTGCATGATAAATCCCACACCTTCCTAATCACTGTGCACGCGTGCTCTCAGAGTCATTTGCATCCCGAAATGCCTCCAAGTAACCATATATGGTAATAACGCCATGTTAATTTCAAAGCAACACCCTGATTGGCCACACATGAACACAGGCGGACACTCACGTCACACAAAGCTCTACTGGCGGCAAGTGCAGAGATAGAAACATTTGCGCGGCAGAAGTGGAGGTAGGAGGTTTCGACAGTAGGAGGACCGTGTTTCCAAAGAAGTGAAAGGAGACATGCGTGGATGTAAACACTGCCAAATATTACACCGTCATACTCCATTGCAATTCAAAGCAAACTGTATAGGGCACGGTCAATATTATGTGCAATTTCATGTTTCTTCCACTCGCACTCATGGTCTGGGGTGTGCGTAGATTAAGGCACATTTCTACGTTCAAGTTTTTGTTCATAAATCGCACACTCTGATCAGGAATGATCGCACACATGCTTTACGCACAGATCTATGCCTAAGAACGCTTGATAAATGAGGGCCCAGAGATCTAGTATTCTGCCACACAAGAACACACACGCAAGGTTACTGTAACACAAAGGGGGAAAGAAATAGAATTGGCACCGGCACATTTGACTCTACTGCCCCTTTTCCCAGCTCACCTGGCACAGGGTCCATACCCCCCAGCAGGTCGAGCAGGTCTCCTCCCCCCATGCTGGCAGGGGTGGAGCTGGGCATGGTGCTGGGCTGGACTAGGCTTGGTTGCGAGGGCTGGTCCGCATCACCCAGCAGACCTAGCAGATCACAGGCCTGTGGAGAGGAGAGGAGAGGAGAGGGTTGGAGGAGGAGAATAAAGGAGAGGTGAAGAGAGCAGAGGAGAAGAGAGCAGAGGGGAAGAGAGGAGAGGAGAGAAGAGGAACGGAGGAGCGGAGCCATGTCACAGGTGGTGCAGATATTTATTAATAGTTATGAAATCCTCCCCATTATAAACCTGTGATGCTCAACACCTACACTCTTCCATTTCATTAGTAGCTGTCAAGGTAATTGCTTGTAAAATCATAAGAGTCAATAAGAGCAAGCTGTGCCGTAAACGGTCATATTACATAACACAGATACAGCTGCAGATGCCTTCATACAAAGTGGCTTAATTATTTTTAGCTAATGGGTTCAGTGTCTGGGGCAACATACAGAGACTGTTCATATTGCACTGAAATGTTTAACCTCTGGAGATTCTCACTCACCAAGTCATGTTCAGCAGGGCATACACTGTGCAACATGAGTGTGCACAGATAGGGACGAGGTGGTGCTAAACCACCCGTCCCTTTGCCTCACTGGACAAAAAATGTCCCTTTTTTGGGTTATTTTTGGTCAAAATGTTCCGTGGTCCATGTTAACATGATCATCTACAAATGCTTGATGATCAATAGAGTGTGACAATAATGCCCAGATATCATATATAAACTCTACAGCCTAGAGAGGAAGCTGGAAGTTCCACATGCCCCCCATCCTTCCTCGAGCACCTGTCCCCCACTGCTGTGCGATATTTTCAGTCGCTGGTATTCAGCTCCTGCTTACACTGTACCAGTGAGTCGCAGGGTTTATAAGTTCATATCTCACGACTCACATTCTCACACTAAACGACCTGAGGGTCGAGTGCAACCAGAAAGCTCACACTGTACGACATGACAGACTTCTTTTCCGGAACTGCAGAGGACAAAAACGCAGAAAGGAAATGCACACCTGAGGTGGAGGTGAGGATGTGCTCAAGACTGAATTGTGCTGCCTTGGCAATTTGTGCCTTTTGTGCATGGGTAGTGTGAAATGTAGTCAAATTGAATCGTACTGTAGCACTGCTCCAACTGTGCCATTCACTCATGAGGGGCGACACTGTACACTACACAATGCGAGACTCCCGACTGACCTCCAATTGAGCCACACATTTTTTGGCCCGATTTCCAAAAAGTGCTACTGACAAATCGGGGTGAAATTGGGCCAGTGTATGCCCGGCATTATCCGAAGAAGTCCAGTTGCTTACAAGTAAACTTAACAAATTCTGAAGTTTTTACAGTGTCTATGAGTATGTATGTATGAGCATGAGTATGACTGTCAGGAAACACTTGCTGTCTGTTGACCATATTACAAGTCGTTATGCAACCAACCTGGCTTGCCGTGTCCTGCGGCCGGTCAGCCGGCGTCTGCTTGACCTGCACCAGCTCAGAGTCCTTCACTCCTGCAGAGATGTCTCCGTTGCTGTGGCCTGGCGAGTTCCTGTCAATCACTGGCATCCGTTCAAGCACAGCAGCCCTTTAAAAGACAACACCACCCGAATCACAACACTGTACCAGCCTGGCAACCACAGCCTTACATAGAGGGTCATCATCTCATCACTAAACTGTACCAATCTGGCAACCACAGCCTCAACACCACCGCACATTATGAATGAAGTGGCATCAAACCAAGAGCACGGGTAAAACATAATTTCAATTAATATTCACATATAGAATAATTCGAAAAGCAAATATACAGTAGGCCTATGTGCCTTTCATTTGCTGAAAACAGATGAACCCATTTTAGCCTGGAGCGACATATACGCTGCATTCAGGCTCTTGACATTTTAACTTTTTTATTAAAAATGTAGGTATGTTAGAGCTAAATGGGCACAATTCTTTTTTTTTTTTTTTAAAGATTCTTTTGGGTCTTTTAGGTCTTTATTGATGATAGGACAGTTTAAGAGGTGGACAGGAGGTGAATGGTGAGAGAGATGGGGAGGGGTTGGCAAATGACCAGGGCCGGGAATTGAACCCTGGTCGGCCGCATGGTAGACGAGTGCCCTACCAGTTGGCCACAGCAGGGCCGAATGGGCACATTCGAATGCAAAATGAGGCTCCTAGCTTTTAAATTCAACTCATTCATGTTTATATGTGCTTCGGAGGCTGAGATGTTTAGGTTTTAATAGGTAGAGGGCATCTTTACCCAAAATTGGCTTAGGCTAAAATGGGTTCAACGGTAGAATACGGTATGAAAGATTCAAGGATTGTGGCTACAGTGGGCATTCCAAATATGCTGCTGATTGAAACTATACTGCCCATTCCCAAATTTGATCATTTCATGAATATTTACTTTAGGTAATATAGTAATATTTACTGAAATTCAAAATTATGGAAATGGAGAAGATCCATCTTTTCATGTATGAAAATGTCTCTGTCATAATGAGTACCGGGTACTTCAAAAGTGATGCTGGTGGAAGATACAACATTTGTGAATGGGCAGCATAAATTCTGGAAGTAAACTACTAAAATATTACATACCATTAAAGACTACTCTGCGCTTTGACTAATTAGCCAATTAATCTTCCCAAAAAGGTTAAAATGTCCCATTGCTGAGAGGAAAACAAGAAAATAGTGTGGCTGAATACCTCATGTGGTCATATTTCTTGAATAGGGCATTGTACTCCACTGCCCTCTGCTGGAGTTCCACATCAATACAGCTACCGTAAATACTGACAATGCTCCTTATCCGGCTGTGGAAAATACAGCAAAACACATGGAACACAAGAGAGAGAGAGAGAGAGAGAGAGAGAGAGAGAGAGAGAGAGAGAGAGAGAGAGAGAGAGAGAGAGAGAGAGAGAGAGAGAGAGAGAGAGAGAGAGAGAGAGAGAGAGAGAGATGGGAATGAACAGAGGCGTTAAGACAGAAGGAGAAGACATAGATAATTTTTTAGCTCTAATTCAAAAGCATCATTTCAGTCATGACAGTTTCAGTGGTTCGAATTCGGGCACGACTTACTCCACATTGTTTGTGATGCGTGTGCTGAGCTTCATGGTGGCGGTGAGGGCAAAGGCCCTGGTTGCCGGGGACGACATGTGAGACTGCAGCACGGTCTCTAAGGCGTCCAGGACATTGTCCTCTGTTACCTGTCAAGGATGGCAGTAAGTAAGTAAAACTGAGAGTCAGTATGTTTAATTTGCTCAACATGATTAATGAATATACATTTAGAAATTATATTGTCCCAACTGGGTTACCATACCCAACAGAAATGGTTTGGAAGCATCTATAATGAAATGTATCAGTACCAACATGGCATGGCTTTCTTTACTGCACATCTTATAGTACAAGAACAAACAAAAATGACATGGGGTTTCTAGTCTTTTCTGGGGGTTTGATTTATCATTCACGAATGACGCACGACGTTGCTTTATGTAAAAGTCTCTTATACAAAATGGAATCAGAATAAAAAAATACATTATTAAGGTCAAAATACCACAATTTGTGTTAATAATAATAATGTCCAGTGTACCATATTCACACTCGAAATCTGTAAGCCCTGTCAGACATCTCCATCAGCCTTTCCTCCCCCCTTTTTTTGTGCAAGCTTGAACAAGCTGTTTTTTTCGGTCGAGCTACCCTTTTCTTCTCAGCTGTCTTTCTGCATTGTTGATGCTGTTGTTGCTGTTTTGTGCTGTGCTGTGTTGTTTACCTGCACTGGCTCGGTCTCCTCACACTCCCCCTTCAGCAGCAGATCTCCATACTCCCCAATGCACCAACAGGCCACCTGCACCAGTGATTGCTACAAAAACAAACAGACACACGTGCATATACACACAGAAAAACAAACACATTATCACATAAACACACACAGACAACGGCAGTAGCAGACGCGGTGTGCTTTCAGTTCACTCATTGTTGAAAAGACTCAACTACATCATAACAACATGTCTACGACATTACCAAGAGCCGTAGCCCCTTAAAACACGCCGTACCTCCAGTGGCACGCCGTGATAGTCATTGAAAAGTCTACTACCATAGTACTACAATACTATGACATAACACAGGGGCGTTAGTAATGCACTACTACATGGTTATTATCACTTAGGAAACAGCAGACTTATAACGCAGTGTCATTGCGGGTTAAGTAACAGATTAAGACGTGACATTAGACACATGTGACACAAATACTATATAAATTCTGTGTGACAACAATGCTGTATAAATATCATATATTTCATATCCTCGTTTTTTATATTGACTCACACCTGTATGTAGCGTGAAATGCACTTTGAAACGTGTTCTAGGTACGCACCTGTTGGATGTCTGCTACCAGTGCCCTGTAGAGCTTGTGGACGGTGTAGCAGTGCAGTTCCGATGCTGTGGTGATGAGCTGGATCAGATTGGGTACGGTCTCGTCCCTAACATCACCCCCTGCCTGCAGAAGCATACATACAGTACACACACAAATAACCATTGAAACCATGTCAATTTAAATGCATGGGGAACATTTCTTGGGACAAAACATATGCATGTTAGGATTACAGATACGCTTTCATTCACAAAGTGGGTGTTGGCATGTTGAATTGAAAAAAACAATACTTTAAGTTAGTATTGGCCTTTTCAAACACTTCACTAAACACTTGGATTAATATATAATTAAACAGGCACAAGGCCATCACCTGGACAGATCAATAAACATTTAAACATTCACTGTAACTGACAGAGATTGTAATAAATAATTCATGAACATCAATACCTTTAAGAGGCTTTAAACCAATTGATAAATTTAAACCTGTTGCAGGTGTTGGTTTATTTGACAAACAATGGTTGTCTGTGAAGATTCACATTCACACAAGACATCTCAGTCAACATTGTTTAGTTGTAGGCAACTGGAAGTGTAAAGTGGACCAGCTTCAAAACATCTTGTTCCGACATTAATAACAACTACAACCCATGGAGCTCTTCAGTTGAGGAACAGAATATGTTTCAAGCTCCGGAGAGAAGTTGAGTTGCTGGCATCTAAACCCTTCTTTATGCCCCTGATAGTTGGTTAGTCACATGCCACTGAGCCAGCTGTGGGGTGGCACCTGGGTCAGTACGGCCCTGCCTAAGGCATGCATGCTGTGTGGTTGGACTGTGGCCAGCTACTGCTGTAGGAGGTTGTGGGTATTTACCGTGGTGAGGACATGCAGGATGGTGTCAATGTGCCAACGCAGTGAGGGCGCGTACCTGACGAGACACAGAGAGACACAAAGACAGAGAGAGAGAGAGAGAGAGAGAGAGAGAGAGAGAGAGAGAGAGAGAGAGAGAGAGAGAGAGAGAGAGAGAGAGAGAGAGAGAGAGAGAGAGAGGAGAGTAAAGGAGAATTTGAGAAAGGAGGTAGATAGATAGATAGATAGATAGATAGATAGATAGATAGATAGATAGATAGATAGATAGATATTCAGCTGTGCTATTTTCAAAGAGATCACACAGACATACACACAACACACATTCTACACACACAGTTAGGCAGAGGGCCACCGCATGCATGGAAAGACAATCGTGGTGCTGTACGGAACTGGCCACAGGCAAACAAAGAACTGAAAGAGGTACTCAGTCAAGCTGCACCAAGACGCACTGCCAGTGGCATGCAGTGCCACCTTTGTGCCGCGTACAGTACGACACCCAGGACTCCACGACCAATACACACATACTCAAACACAGACAACCAACACAAGTGGAGAGAACACTGGAGAGGAGACCAAAAGAGGAAGGCGGAGACAGGGAGACTGAGAGATGGGTGGAGGGATGACGGTACCGGTCGGCAGCAAGGAAGATGCCAGAGGTAGTGTGGGAGCGCAGGTCCACCGGACAGCTGGAGAGGAAGAGGAGCAGCTCCTTCATCAGCGAGCGGATGTTCACCGCAGAGACCAGAGCCAGCGACAGCTCTAGGGCTCGACTGCAAAAGAAAAGAAAATGGAGAACATGTGAAAATGCCCCCCAACCTCCCCACCTCATATCCATCAGATATGTGCACTTTGTTTCCCAAAAACTGGGATACTGTTAATAAATGCTGCCCATGAATTGTTGCCAAACTCATATACACACCAAACATGCTCCATGACATTAACAGTTTCTGAATGAAAAGGTATACCGTTGTACAGAGGCATCCTGGTCCTTCAGGCAGTCCACAATGGTGCCCCTGTGTCGCTGAACGGCATTGTGGTCCGTCTGGACTATTTTCTGAAGTGACGTCATGGACACATAACTGAGGAAGGTTTGTGAGCACGAAAGCAGAGTTAAAACAAACAAAGAAAGGGCAATAAATGACTTATATACCGTTTATTGTGAGTGACTGCAAACAACATACAGTACCTCCTGCTTCTACAGTGAGGAGGCATATTCTACAAGTTTTGGAAAAAGTGTCCCTTTGCCCACTGATATCATAAGTTTATCTGCCTTCCTTACAACTGAAAATGTATTGATTCAACGTTATGAAGAATTCTGTAGTTTTCTATCTCTATCGCTGCTATCGCTGTAGAATCACTACTACCAAGAGACACATAATTAATCAGAAAAAAATATCGGTAACTTAAAATAAGAAAATTGTGAGAAAGAAAACCTGCTTAGCAACATCAACTAAGTATCCACTGGACCAAATCTGATTGCACTCTGATTGTATCTAAGGCTCTGGACCCGTCAGATCACTTTCAGAAGATGGAACAAGAGAGGAAGGATAAAGCGCTCCCCTTCCATTGAAAAAAACAAAAAAAAACCTTTTATATAGGGCAGCCCTGTGCAAGATAGATTAATTAAAAAAAATAGTGCCTATTCCTAAAGGTTGGTAAAAGTAGGGAAAACTTACCGTATATTCCTGTCATTATTCAAGAGAAATCTGCCCAATATATTCACAGCAAGAACCTGGGATAGAGATGGAAAAATGAATTAGTTAGGAGTTAATAATGAACAGTAAATCAATAAAAAAACTTGTAATTATAATTGTGAAGCACAAGTTATAAATTTGTGTTTTGAGAACACAAGGGCTCAATTGTCCAAATCTAGATTTTTCCTAGTCCTAGTCCTACACAGTAGAAGACAACTCCCACTGTTGACATGAAGGGGCTGGAGTCTGGTGTAGATAGATAGATAGATAGACTTTTATTGTCCCCAAGGGGAAATTTGTTCTCACCAGTACCATAGCAGTCTTGTCGCCTGAGAGACATAGGCATGTGGTCCTCATGCCCAATAGCTACCAGCTGGTGCACAGTATCATGTGAATTTAACAGTTTGTCAGGCTTTGTGGAGATGTTCTTTTGGCGTCACATCTCAGAAATATAGGATTATGGGGTCTATTACCTCTAATCTATTACAATTTCCAAAGACACGTCACATGCAGTTATTTCAGGGAAAGGCTACAGTTCCTAGAGCTATGTGTGGGGTTACACGCCTTCCACAGCAGGGGCACTTGAGCCATGGATGAGGGTGCAGAAGGACAAGCCACATGCTTCCTACTGGCATGGTATTCAAACATGGGACCCTAGGAGGTGACACCAAGACCAACTCTTGACCCACTGGCAGGGCCGGATTAAGATGGCCTGGGGTCCCTTGATTGCTGTCCCCCCCCCCGGAAGGCAAGTTTCGTGTCAAATTTACATAGACAGTGTCATAATTACAAGCTATATAGGATAACATGTCTATCAACTCTACTCAACATGAATTCTTCAATATTGCATCCTGTCACAATTCCAACATTTGTGGACTTTTGGCCTCCTGGCAGGTGGGCCCCCCTAGGCTGCAGCCACATCTAGCCTGTGCATTAATCCGGTACTGACCACTGGGCTACAGCTCCCCATGTCGAGGCCACAGTTTTGCTCACTGTGCTGTAGAGACATCACACACCCCACAACGTGAATACTGTGTGTGCCGCCAAACTCTAGTAGACACAGGGCAGTTTGTAAGTGCCAAAGGTCAATGTTAAATTAGTTAAGCGGTTGTTCATTGAGGTGTTGTCATAGAAGAACACAACATCATTGCACAGTGGTGTTGCGACCATTTGGGGGGGGGGGGGGGGGGGGGGGGTGGGGGGGGGTGGGGGGGGCTGTAGGGAGAGTAAGCTTCTGTAGGTTAGGACTAAAATAGCAAGATCACGTCAGCCTGGCTCCATGCTAAAAAATGTTGCAACTGAAAGGGGGGCTCAACAAAGCTGTGCGCGTCTCACCAAGTGACACACTTACAGGTTTTTTTTGGTTAAATGTGCATTTGTGATGTTTGGTCAAATGGTGGGAAAAGAGTACCCATCACCACCCATTATCAATTAAAGGCCAACTTCCGATAAAACAAAGTTTTACTCACTCCTTTTGAAAATCGGACGGTCACCCTAAGTTAAACTCACTTGCAAGGCTCTCATAGCGGTGCGTCACCTCGCCTGGCTGTGTTTCCCTGTGTTTCCCAATTGACATAAATAATGCAGAGAAACGAGCCAATCACGAAAGCCTTTCTGTGTTGCGTCAGATCGAAAGAAGGAGTTGCCCACAAAGGTTTATGTCGACCCATTTTTCTAAAAACATGTCGAGTAATTTTTTTCTGCTTGTTTTCAAAACAAGCAACGTCTGGTGGCCCGAAACCTAGCTTAGCTTAGCTATCAGCTGGTTGCTACTCTCAGATACACAGAGAGCTCAAAGCCTCATACATACAGCATGCCCACTCTGGTTGCTCCGTGCCTGCAGCTCGCCTAGGGGTCGCTGTCGAAAGAGCACAGCCCTGAATGGAGCCTGCATGCCTCCGTTGGCGCCCCTATAGTGCAGTACCACCCGGGGAAGTGGCGAATCTGTTTCCTATTACAATATCTACGAGAACAGGAGGACTGAGCCAAACAGAGACGCAATTCCACGAGAGCAGGAGGAGCGAGCCAATCAGAGACGCATTTCCACGAGAAACCCGGAACACCCTCACGTTTCTCCACAAGCCACCTTGCTAGCTTGCAAAAACGTTTTGAAACAAAGCAACCAGAACATTTTTTAAAACAGGACCAACGCGTAACACATTCATAACAATGGGAAACACAGCAATATTAATGAAATGACGTTGAGAGGACATCTTTAAGGTCGACACAAATAAAATGTTTGATTGCAAACAAACAAGAGTATCAAGAGCAAGAGGATCCACCTGAAGGGAAGTCGCAACATTCATTTCACTGCTAACTGCCCAAGTAGTATGAGAAGACATGTGACAAACAAACAAACAAATTAATACATGAAAAATGAATGAACACATCTTACCCTAAGCCCACTCTCCGACTTGATATCCATTATGGTGAGCACAGTCTCATACAGCACAGCACTGCCTGCAGTCTTACTGCTGTCCGTGTTCGTGGCCACCTGCAGAAAAGTGTATGCGGGGAGGGGGAGAGTGCACAACACACAACAGATATTGCATACTAAGGACTGGGAATCAAATACATAAACTGTGAGATATCCCTTTTATGATAAACGTGTTATTACAAAATGGCTGGAAACATTCAATTCAACCGTATATATAAAATAAACAATGAACGGCCGCTATGTTGTGACATAATAACAATGAACGCCGGGAATAAGTGTTACTGATTGTAATTATTGGCATAGCCATGCACTCAAATGCGATTACAATAGCACACAATAGCACAAGTCAGTAGTATATTTACCCGTGATTACAGTGGCACTACTGGTCAACAGTCTATACTTCAGATTACAGTGGCATTACTGGTCACCAGTGTCTTTACCTGAGCCAGCAGGTCGTTCATGGCGTCACTTGCAGAGTCGTTATTGCGTCCCAGAATTCTTAACAAACGCAAGATGCGCACCTGCACACAAACAAAAAAACAAACAAACAAACAAAATACTCAGCGTGGCATAAACACATAAAATTGTTGACCATGAGATGACAGGAATCTCAAGTGTGCCACACCGACCTGCAGGAACGGGTCACTGATGCCTGCAACGTTGTGCTCTGGTGAGTATCCTGACATGACCAGGCCTTTCATGATCTGAACCAGTTCTGGTACAGCCTAGAGAGAAAGGGGTGATAAACCAGTGGGTCAGCGGACAGAAACAGTAAATGTGATATTTACTTTGAAGTTAAGTTGTTGATTTGTTTTTCCGTCACTCCGTCTGTCGTAATGTCTATGTTAGTTTGGGTAACACGCGCTTCACACACACACACACACACACACACGCACGCACGCACACACACACGCACACACGCACGCACGCACGCACGCACACGCACGCACGCACGCACGCACGCACGCACGCACGCACGCACGCACGCACGCACGCACGCACGCACGCACGCACGCACGCACGCACGCACGCACGCACGCACGCACGCACGCACGCACGCACGCACGCACGCACGCACGCACGCACGCACGCACGCACGCACGCACGCACGCACGCACGCACGCACGCACGCACGCACACACACACACACACACACACACACACACACACACACACACACACACACACCACACACACACACACACACACACACACACACCACACACACACACACACACACACACACACACACACACACACACACACACACACACACACACACACACACACACACACACACACACACACACACACACACACACACACCTTATAACTAATGTTCCGCCTGTGTGTGGTCAAGAATGTATACTATACTACCTTCCGGCACTGGTCAAGGGTGTCTGGGTTGCGTTCACACAACTCTGTGATGAGGACCACGGCACCATGAAGAACTCCTACAAATCATTAAAAAAAAACATTTCATGCCATACAAAATGAAATACACATACAACAGACACACCTGGCATAACATCAACAATGATAGCCGATTAGCCAAGACCTAATGGTTAAGGAGATGGACTTTAGATCAGAGGGGTGGCAGGTTTGAATCCCTACCTTCCACTCCCTACTAGAGGATGACATTTTTCGGGAATTCCCGTGGGATTCCCGCGGGATGGGAGTCAAGATTTTAAAGATGAACGGGAGCGGGCAGGAGTGGGAATGAAGATGAAAGGGAGCGGGCAGGAGCGGGAATAAAAATGAACGGGAGCGGGAATGCCAAAAATAGATGATGATTTGTATCATATTTGAAACAACCAAAAGCAGCCTACACCTGTCCATTGTTACACAGTTTCACCCTGGAGACGATGTGTGCGCAGGCTATGAGAGAGGACAGCGTGAACAACTGGGGGTCGCTGATTTTTTCATTTAAAAAAGCCTTGTTTTTTTTGACAAAACGGGAATGGGAGGGAGTGGGATTGATTTTGAGTGGGAGTGGGCAGGATGGGGAAACATTCTTTTCACAAGTGGACGGGATGGGATTTGTTTCTTTAACTCCAGTCCGAGATGGGACGGGATGGGATTTTTTCTCTGGGACCGGGATGGGACGGGAGTGAAAATCGGCTCCCCGGTCCGGTCATGCTCTACTCCCTACCTCACTCCATGGCTTGGGTGCCCCTGAGGCACCTAACCCCATACTGCTCCAGAGACTGTAACCAATACCCTTTGCTTAAAATAACTGTAACTCGCTTTGGATAAAAGCATCAGCAAGTCTAATGTAATGTAATGTAATGTAATGATAGGCAAAAAATGGGTTAAGTGTACTATGTCTGTGAGCTCACTCACCGTGATTCTTCTCGGATAGTAACGAACGTGCTGATGGGGTAAACAGTTCTCCAAGTTCAGGAACTTTCCTCACAATATGCACGGCACAGAGAGCAGCCTACAGTAGAACACATGGAACACGCATGTGTGTATGGTACGGGCTGACCAATTGTCATACTTGACAGCGTCTCTATGCATGTGAAAAATAAACATTGTTCTGTCCGTCTTGTCATGAGAGTGCATTACTGTACAAGCCTTAATGATAACATCTGTGTTATCAAAAGAGGTAAAATATGAACTTGTACAATATGTACAGTTTAGTATATGCATTTGTGTATGTGACACATTTGTTTACCTTCTTCTTGATGTAGGAATTGGAGGCTCTAAGGAGGCGCTCTATCTCTGGGGCCAGGTCTCGACACATCTCTGCCGACCCCATGCAAGCTAATGTGCACAGGGCCAGAGACTGGACATACTGGCTGCTATGGGACAAGTCACTGAAATAATCAGACGGGAGGAACATCAGCAGTTGAAGTTGGAAAGCCACCAATAGAGCACTTGTCTCTCAGTAACCCAACTACAATGGTGTGAAAAAAAGTTATAACACTAACAGGAATCTGTAATAAATTTCCCTGCTTTGAGGGACACATTTCTTGGTATTCATGTGTGCTATGGCAAGAAGTTCTATGAAGTCTTGAAAAGTTGTCTCGTGTGTTTTGCCTGCTTCCTGTACCAACATTTCACAAAAATGATTAACAATAAACTGCCTACATGGACACAGTGTCAACATTTCAAGGACTCGGAGGGCAAACAGTGAAGAATTCTGTTACATTCTTACTTCTTGATGGAGTTGGTGATGAGAAGGCTGGCATCCTGTTTTTCATCAAGCAACATCATAGCTCCCAAGTAACCAATGCGCTTTTCATTATACCTTGGACTGGCAATCAGTCGAACACACTCCATCTACAAGTCAATAAGACGAGTTCAATTAACAGTGACGTTTAATTAAGCGCTTCTTCATCGCCAAATTGTTATGCGCATTGCGCATAGATGCCCAAACGCCCTTACCTGTCCAAAGTGTGCCGGATACCCAAGCATGTGCACGTAGAGCAGTTTGGCCAAGTTATGTGATCTGGCCCCATTGTCGCCCTGGCGGAACTGGGCACGGATGGCCGCGCATTCCCTCTGAATGACGCCTCGCTCCTCGCCCTGCGTCCTGGCGCTGCGTATCACCCGAATCATCTCCTGCAACCGCACCGACGGAGACATGTCTGCCTATAAGAGTATGAGAGTACACATGATGACACCAGAGAAATTATGAGCCTACATCAGACTTCGTCCCAATTCCGAAAGTATTGAAACACCCAGATGTCTGACCGGACACTGTAAACTAAAACCCAGGCTACACGCACCAGGCGAGGCTCCATTTTTATGTCAGTAGAATCAGATCTACTCACCATAATGCCTAAATGACAGGGGTCGACTACAATGAGTATCGAATTGCAGTTTTTAATATAATTCCCCGAAACTCAATTCAAAGCGTCTCGTGCCGAAAAGTCCCTCAGCAGGGCTCTGGCATTTCCTGTATTGATAGTCGAGGCGGTCGAGGTCACAGGTGTACTTCCGTGGTGCAGGTGTAAACGATACACCTGGGCATGTAGCACACACTTCCTTAACTACATGTCAAAACCCCATTCATTGGCAGTTCTAATAGACGCAGTCTGAGCTTTGATAGACTGGGTTTGTCTGAGAATTTTCACACCGAGGATTAGTGCCTTGGTACAAAACTCAACCCAATAGAGACGGATGTTGTTGCCTACATTGGAGACAAACTCATCGGATACAGGAATCTAAAGCAGGTTCTCTATGCAGCTCATTGACCAGCTGACAAGAATGTCTGAATGATTCTTACTGCAACGCGCGTGGGCATTCCAAAAGCTGGGCAGTCAAGAGGCAAAATTACATCAACAACAAACATTTTCCTGTGCAAGTTAGCGAGAAAATGATAGCTGGTATGGTATCATCCAAGCCTACCAGCGTTTCAGTCTAAGTGATGATGGTGCTTCTAGCGTGACATAACTCGCATGTAAAAATGCATCTGACAAGGCAAAGTGAAGCAGGGCAAATCTGAAATATGTGGCAGAAACGCGCACTTCGACATTTCAGAGAACCAAGTCTTTCTCCCCCAACCTTTGGTCATTAGCTTGGGTTAGCTACCATATTGGCATCACCAATCTTACCTTTGAAAGTGGATCTTCCACGCTGAGTAGGCTATTACTTTGCAGGTTATCTTGGAGGCTGGACTGTGTTTTTTCCCGAGCGAGTCATATAACTGGGGCGTAGTAAGTGAGGTATTTCATAGCATATTTAACTAGCATCCACCGTACACTGTAATGCAGTGTGGCTCTCAGCCCATTGCAACTCTGTCGCACTGCCCCCACTAGTGGTCCTTTCTGATACAGCAACATAGTAACATGTTTGGCAGAAGGATGTGTGATGTGGACTTCAAACAATGCCAGTGATTGCACGGCCCTGTATGTTTTCATGTTCAATTGCAAAATGTTTGCTTTTTTCTGTAAATAAATATGAGCCACCTTTACCAACTCGACAAGCAGCCCTTTCTGGTGATGGAACTTAATGGGTTGTTGTAAGTGGTGCCGGAAAGGGGGACGCACTGACGTTTTTTCATACCCACTTTTGGGGTTCCTAAATGATGCTCTCAACTTTTACTGCAGACAAATTGGTGTAGTAGTAGCAGTAATATGGTTAAGAAATCAAGACGGAGAAAAAAAAATGCACCACCACTTTAACACTTGTCCCATCGCCCTTGCACCTTATTGTGAAAGTCTGTGGCTTCCTTTTCCTCAAAGTGATGAGCCCTTTATGTCAACCCCTTAGAACAGAGCCTCTGTTATAACCGTATTGTTACCAAAATGCTAATGATCCAAGTCTTGGTTACTTAAGACTTTCTGCATGGTCATGACAGTTTTGATGTAGTTGAGTGCTTTCAGCAAAGAGTGAACCATTAGACTAGGCCTAGTTGAAGAATGAATATAAGGAATGCATGTGTGAGAATGGCGGAGTAAAAAAGACAATAAGTATGTGCAGGCAACTAAATACATTTAAGGAATGATGAGGCAAAACATAACAATGGTCCATTTTTATTTAAGATAATCTTTACAAAACAAGTGATACAACCATTTCATGACAACTGAATACTGTTGAAATAAGCAAATACAATACATTAAAATAGCACTTCCACTGGTATTTTTTAAGCACACAAATTCAGCCGTTAGAAGAGGTTTGTATTATGAATTCCTCAAACTCATATGGTCATATGGTTTCAAGGGGACATAAATGTACATGCAGCCAAACAAACAAACAGTACAAGCCATGGAGTCATAAACTTTTTTTTCTGGGCAACATTGCTTTTTATATACACCAAGATGGAGAACAAAACAAACAGCTAAATCATACAAACACATACATACATACATACATACATACATACATACATACAACAAACATAACACAAACAGCTGGCCTTTGGGCTTTAAACACTTTCAAAGATAATCCCAGGAGGCATCAGACCTCCCTCAATTGTAGTGACATGAACATGCATTCGACATTTTCAGCCAGAGCCCAGACACACACGCTCAGCACCTGGGAGGTATTCCAAGAACATGGTCAAGTGATAAACCTATCTAAATGATCCTACAGAAATGGGTAAACCTGCTAATATACAGCCCACAGATGTCATTAAGTGAAGAACATGAGCACTGTGGGCTCTTCTAATAGATGCTTTACCACTAACTCAAGGTTCAGTTAAGCTGGTTTAGTACTGAGCCAAGTTCTTGGTATACTCCCCTGATGTGCACGTGTTGTCGTTGTCGTTTGGTCCGTCCTAGTTCTCCACCGCCTCACCATCAGCCGCCTCCTCCTCCTCTTCACATGGGTAGACTACCATGCAGACCTTCTGGCACAAGTGTGTAACTGCACCTGTGTTTGGCACAGCACATTTGAAGAAAAATCCAGTTAAATAAAAAAACATATATTAGAAGTAGGGATGCACGATGTATCGGCCAGATGTATCGGTATCGGCCGATATCGGCCGATATTCAACACATCGGACATCGGTCTGATGGGTAAAACTGGGCCGATGTTAACGCCGATGTTTTTTTTTATATGTTGCGGTTCTAAAAGAATGGACTTGACGATGACTTTCACTGTTTGTCTTCTATTTTGTCTCTATTTTTTATCTAATTATCACAGGGAGTTAAAAAGTGTTTTTGGAAATAAGACGACATTCAAAAATTCTGTTTGTTTGCATCATTGTCATCTCTTTTTTAAAAAAAAAGAAAAAAACATCGGTATCGGTTAATATCGGTCATCGGCCAAAACCGCAATATCATAATCGGATATCGGTATCGGTAGAAATTTTTGACATCGTGCATCCCTAATTAGAAGCTCCAATACCAATATCAACTGTTTGGTTTATAGCAGCAGGTGACAGACCAAGGCCTGTTACTCGAGCAGATTAACTGTAAACAGTGGTAGGTAGAGGGCATTACTATCCAAGCTATCCACCTTATTATTCATGGTTACAAGGGTGGGGCAATGACTGTTTGGGCAGCAGTTGTTACTGCCAAATCATTCAGAAAAGCTATGTCCAGACTAACCGGAACTATAACAGACCTGTGGTAATTCTGTGGTAGCAGGTAACGGGGAAATGGGCGGGGTTAGTGGTCATCGTAACAATGTGGCTAGCAAGAGTAAATGTAAAGAAATGAGTAGGCATGCTGTACCTATAGCGTTATTGAAGCCCTTTGGCTTGCTCTCCCAGTACACACACAGCAGATAGACAGGGATTCCAGTCAGCATGATTGCGAGCGCTATCCCGCACACCACGGGCTCAGAGTACAGGGAGAACACCAGCAGGTAGACCCAGAAGAGCAGATACACCACTGGCCACACCAGGCTCACCTGGCACACACACACAGGCACACAGTTATTGCTTTGGTATAATAAACACACGCACACGCATGCGCGCACACATGCACGCACGCAGTATGGTTCCATGTTATGAAAGAAGTGTGCAGTAAAAAGATACCTTGATGGGACGTTTCAAGTCAGGCTGTCTGATGCGCAACACAATCTGTCCAGCAACAGTGACGCCATAGAAGAAGTAGTTTATGAACCCAACGTAATTTATAAGCGTATACATGTCACTGGTACAGAGCATCAGCAGCGTTGACAGACACTGCAGAGGAATAAATGACAACAATTTAGAGGCAACACATTTGTTTCAGAGGTTCATCAACCTTTTTTGTTGTTGTATTTTTTGGGGCTTTTTTGCCTTTATTCTTGACAGGACACTGAAGGACAGACAGGAAATGTGTGGGGAGAGAGAGACACGTGGAGGGATCGGCAAATGACCCGGGCCGGGATCGAACCCGGGTTGCCGGCATAGCAGTCCAATGCCCTACCGTTAGAGCCACGGTAGGGCCAGGTTCATCAACTTGTAACAACTGGTGAAGGGCACTTCTTCTCTCTCGTCTTTCATAACTAGTTTTTAAATATCCCATTGAGCCACCATGCTTAACTAGGTTTTCAAACATGGCGTCACAATATTCAGTATTTGGTCACAGACTTGAATATGCCAGTGTATTTGGTAGAAGTCATTTTCATTCTGCAATATCTGAGTTCCTAACATATTTGAATATGGCTCATTAATAAGAGCTCATTGGGATAAAAAGTTGGATACTTACGCTGGGGCTACACTGGATTTGTTAAGCAACAGACTTATCTACCGTAAAAACGGACTTGCACTACAAATCAATGGAACCGACTTAACAAAGCATGACAACAGTGAACATAAAAAATATCATTTTTTAAAAATATTTTTTTTTTACTGAACGCATCTCAGTGTAACACCAGTGTTAATATGCCAATCAGGGTACTAAAAGAAGTGCATTTCAATACACGGCAAGTGATAATCCTGCTTCTAACGACCTACTTCAGCACATTACATCCTGAAGGGCACTCAGCCCGAAGCGCTTGTGGGCGAATAAACAAGTACTAATCTGAGAGTGCTGTCCTTATTGTCTTTAGTTAATTTTCTTTATGTGGGACTCGGCACCCAGTGCAAAACTTTCAAGAACAATTAACAGATGATAGTGTGCGCATGACAAGTGTCTCTTCTACGTAAGGGGCTGAAACGGTGGAAAAGTGGTTGGTTGAACTCACTGTGAAGAGCAGAGCTGGGATGGGGGTGCATCGGTTTGTGTGGATCATGGCAAACAAATGAGGTAGGTGTCCTTCCCTTGCACCGGCAAAAAACAAGCTGAGGAGCAGACATGACACAGGGGCCAAAACAAGGATGAAGACACGTCTCACTCCAGAACAATTATGAGTATGTAAAAACACACTGGTAGAGCAAATCAAACATATTTTTTTCTGTTGCTTATTATACATTATACGAAAATACATTTTAAAAACAATGTGGTCATAAAAATGATTACTAAATACTAATGAGTAGAACTTGCACACCATGAGCCGATGCAATAGTTTATTTATTGCTTTACATATGTACACTTGCACTTACACTTGCACTGAGGAAGGTCTGGTGACTGAAAACGTTTTGCACTTTTGGGTAGCACCTTGATCACTTGTACATATGTAAAGCAATAAATCAACTATTGCATCGGCTCCTAGTGTGCGAGTTCTACTCTTTACTTCTGTGGATTATCGCTTTGGAACCAACGCACCCACAAGGACTGGAGTTACTGGAGCGACACCCCTCTGTCTTTTGTCTAAATACTAATGAAGAAAGTATTGGTATATACAGTATTCCGTATATGCTGCACATTTCTTGTTTGTTTCTTCTGTGGTCTTTAAGTATTGTCTGATTTTGTTAATTGTAAATCACACTCATGTCCACAGAAAATAGAGACAATTAAGTTTAATCTAATCTAATGACAAAATAAGGAGCATGTGGACTGACCGTGAGGAGGTCAGGAGAGACCCGTTGACTCCTCCAAATGTGGAGATGGCCACAGAAATGGGCATGATCCAGGACATCACGCCCATTACCCTCTGACCAAACAACTGGAAGAAGTGACAAGGACACAAGCACCAGCTTACTGGATAGACTTTACAGAAGTGACAAGGACACAAGCACCAGCTTACTGGAGAAACTTTACAGAAGTGACAAGGACACAAGCACCAGCTTACTGGATAGACTTTACAGAAGTGACAAGGACACAAGCACCAGCTTACTGGAGAAACTTTACAGGAATAAACAACAAAGTACAGTACATCATGCCAGACTTTAAATCACAATAGCATTTTGAGGTGTGGACTTGTGACTTTTGTAGCATATTTGTGTGTGTGTGAGTGAGAGAGTTTGGGGGGTGGGTGTCAGGGGGTTAAATGGTTTAAAGAGAGAGAGAGAGAGAGAGAGAGAGAGAGAGAGAGAGAGAGAGAGAGAGAGAGAGAGAGAGAGAGAGAGAGAGAGAGATAGAGAGAGACACTCACCACAGCCACAGCATTGGAGTTGATCAGCTCCGTAGGGCTCATGGCAGTTACATAGGCCACGTTGGCAAACACGTACACAAATGTCACCACGGGAATGGAGATGAAGATCGCGAGGGGAAGGTTCCTGCAGACGGCAAGAGGTTGTCTCATACACCTGATGCATTTACCAGTTGATTTTATTGCACTTCAATGTATTTCCTGGTCTGTCTACACATGGGCCATGGGAAATGAAATTTTTGATGTATGTATAGTAGGTCATATTACAAAATTGATAATAAAGCGGCCACTGATTGACTCTCATAAAATTTCTAATTGTATTGCTATTGTAGTTTTGTCATGGTTGTCAGTCAGAATGCCTGCATATCATTTGATCGTGGCTCAAAACAGAGTGCAGTTTAACAAAATGTGTATTTACTCCATGTGCCCTCTGGAACAAACACTCCAATATTCTACCTCATCTCTCTCTCACACACACACTTACACACATGCACACTTACACACACACACACACACACACACACACACTTACACACACTTACACACACTTACACACACTTACACACACTTACACACACACACACACACACACACACACACACACACACACACACACACACACACACACTACCTGTAAGGATCGATGAGCTCCTCTGTGACATAGTTAAGAAAATTCCAGCCGCCATAAGCAAAGGACCCTTGCAGGAAGGCCAGAGCAACTCTCCCCATATCATAGTCCTGTTGAGTGGTAAAAGCATGCTTTGGCTCCAGCCAGAAGTAATGCCCTACAAAATGAGGGAGTAATAACACCTTTATTTGTATGGCACAATTCATACAAGACATGCAGCTCAATGTCTTTAACAGTTTAATTAGCAACAGTTAAAAAATACATAAAATTGGTTGACTAAGAAGAGGACAAATATTTGGCAAAAGTTAAGATGAAGACGACAAATATTTGCCAAAAGTTAAGATCAAGGTATGCAGTGTGGCTGTCTCAGAATTGGGAAAACATGGAAAAACAAAGCCGGAAGACAAATATTTAGCCGAGGTAGGTGTGTACTGCAAGTGGTTATCCCTGGCTTCACTGTAGGAATGCACACACAATAGACTGTAGTGCAAGTGCATCAAATTCACCACTATCTACAGTTCCATGCCCTACTCCAGGGGTATTCAATTAAATGTCAACGAGGGCCAGTTTTTCAAATTCCTCCCAGTAAAGGGGCTGAACTAGAAGTATGTATAATGGTTGCCGGCTGTCAATGAAAAAAATACAGGACACTTGCATTTTAATGTCCCGTGTCCCGTTACTGCTCGATAAGGAACCCATACTTTTATTTCTAAATTCCGAAAAATCATTCCGTATTTCAAGGGGCTTGTGGGGGGCCAGAACCTTGCCAGGGCCGCATCTGGCCCCAGGGCCGCCATTTGAATAGCCCTGCCTAGTCTATTGCATCACACTGCCAGATACCTGTAGATTTTTGTGCCTTTGTACATCCGCCCTACACACCATCATTTCCTGAACATGGCTGCCATTTAGACATCTGATGGGCCTGGAAATTGCACTGGTATGACTTGAAACATAGGCCAGGATTTCCCACAGCACTTTATTGCTAAGGTGACAACAACCACCTACCTACTTGACTAGGTCTGCTCAACAGATGAAATAATTTGCATTGTAATTTACCATAATTAAGTTGCTTCACCAAAAAAAACGTTTTTCACATCAAATTTCATATGGAACTGCACAGCACAGCCTTTCTAGTGATGATGGTGATGTGTCTCCGATACTGGCTAATCCCCACCACCTTCACTAACGAAAAATTGTGCGGGAAACTGTAAGCAGCTTCAAGATACACAGCAATCCTCCATGGGGAATATGACTTAATCCCTTAATGTTGATTTGCAAATAAGCAGGTCCCCCAACACACACAGTGAAAGGCTGCAAGATTGAGTGAGTGTCTCCCTCTCTCCAATGCTCACATAAGCCCCCAAACCCTTCCCGATGTTCCCATCAGTGCCGTGCCTCTCCTCCTTTGTATTCATGTTAGCCAATATAGGTCATTAAACCAACACAAATGCTCAAGCCCACTCCCACAGCCACTAGCTTGTTACTACCCCACTTCCCACCGGCTGGATTATAAACAACGCTACACGCCCGCACACACAACAACAACAGGGAAGTATTATCAAAGCAAATACGCCACCATTGTGCTGTTCTATTTTTGTCCAAAACGTAAAGCATGTGGAGATGAATGAAAAGCTTTAAAAAAAGCAAAAACAAGTAGTACCTTCAATGGACTTCACACAACACAACACAACTTCCTCAATCTTTACATGAAATTCCCATTAGCAAACAAAGTTGATGTAATTTTTTTAAATTCATAATTCATCTCTCTCAACTTATTTATTTATTTTTTAATTGGGGCTTTTGGCTCATGTCACCAGCAACAAACATATGTGGACCAGGCCTTACGTATGTTTCTGATTTGAAGCAAAAATGTATGATGTGACTGTATTCGACTCTTGAGTTTAAATTAGTTTGACACCCCTGCAGTACATAGTAAGGTAACACTTAATAATAATGGATGCATAAAAAGCATTATAAGAACTTAGTAATTAATTAACTGATAGACAAAAAACATTGACATTTTTTGTAAATGAGTGGGAAATGTGTTAATATATAGGCAAACAGAATCATTATTTTTTTTGTAAATGAATACCTGTTAAAAGGTTTGTAAAACAAATTAATTAATAAAACATAGTCAATAATAAAAACATTTGTTAATGTTTTGTTCATCATTGGTTGATTATTTATAAAGTCTTTATAATGCTTTTTATGCATGCTTTATCATTAAGTGTTACCGATGGTAATGAAATGGAAACATACCTTTACAGATCTGCACCAGTCCCATGACGATGATCAGACAAAGTGCCAGGAGTTTTCCAGCTGTGCAGACGTCCTGAACACGTGTTGCCCAATTCACACTGGAGCAGTTTACCCAGGTTAACACCACTACGGACAAGCATAAAGAGTGCATGGTGCACAGTGAAAACACTTTTAGGGCTTTTTTGCCTTAATTTTTCACAGGATAGTGGAGCAGAGACAGGAAATGAGTGGGGAGAGAGAGACGGGGAAGGATCGGCAAATGACCCGGGCCGGAATCAAACCCGGGTCGTCGGCATAGTAGACCTATCCCAGTGCCCTACCAGGGCTATGAAAATACTTTTTAATCCTAATGACACATGCTACAGTTTTCAGGCCAACCAGAACACTGTCAGTGCCAGTTACGTTCGGCACTGAAGTGCTTACCTGCGAACCACCCGCGTTCATACTGGGCTCTGAACTTTTTCCGTACGTGACTTGTCACCCAGATTAACCAGCTGACATCCATGTTGTTGTCACGGTTTGCAGGGAAAAAACAAGACTTTTTTCTGTGCATTGTGAGCCATCTTTCTGGTTCGTGAACACTAAGATCTGCGGCGTGAACGCACTGGCCGTTTCATGCTTAGGTGCAGGAACGGGCACCGGCACAGTTCTCGGTCAGCCTTAGGGCCTCCGCACACTGGCTCCGACAAAGTGCAGAGCACTGCTCCGCAAAAGTTTGATTACATTATTCTCAATACAACACTGGCGCCGATGTCCGCGGACATAGAGACGAGTTCTATTTTGTCGGAGCCGCCCATTGACTAGCCTATCCATTTCCTGCTGTAGTGAAATCGTCTGTGGGGGTAGAAATTGTGTCAGAAGTGCTCCGCAGTGCTGTCGGAACCGATGTGCGGAGGACCTGAATGTGCAAACAGTGAAAAACATTTTACTCCTAGCCATAATAAGAGACAATAATTTGCACCATTCCCTGTTCCACGCTCTCCCTTCAAATGTTTTAATTAGGCAGCCGTGGCCTACTGGTTTCGGAGGGGGTCTAAAGATCAGAGGGTAGCAGGTTCAAAAGGTACCACCCTCTCCGTCCTCTCGCTACACTTTCATCCATGTCTTAAGAGTCCTTAATAAATAAGCAAGGCACTGAACCCCATTCTGCCCCAGGGACTGTAACCAGTACCCTGTAAATCACATTACATTTGGATGCTTTGGATAAAAGCGTCAACTACCGTAATGTAATAATATTAAAGGAGAAACATGCAGTTCCATTGCTCACACTACCCTTGACTTGTCAATACCCAAGAACTCTGCATCTTCTTTCTTTTCTTCTGCTCAGCCTATCCCGAGATCCCGGCCATTCTAATGGGGGCAACGTTTGTTTACGTTTTTTTAACTTTACAAAACGGCAACAACTTTTGAGATGATATTTGGAGTGCGTGGAGGTAGCGGCAGCGTAAAAGAATAAAATCCACAGGGACTCACAGAGACAGACTGCTGCTAATATTCGCAGGCTGGTGTCAGGGGGGAAGCAGGAGGGGAAGAGAGGCTGGAGGATGTAGTTGGAGAAGGTCAGGGCGATAACTGCCTGGTTGGTGGGGTAGATCACCAGCACTGCAATCCACAGCCTCAGAAACCTGACACAAACCAAACACAACAACAGATTAAAGCTTCACACGCGCACGGACACACGCGCGCGCGCGCACACACACACACGCACGCGCACACACACACACGCACGCGCACACACACACACACACACACACGCACACGCGCACACGCACACGCACACGCACACGCACACACACACGCACACGCACACGCACACGCACACACACACACACACACACAAATTTGAAGTCGTCAAAGCTTGTCAAGAGATGCACAATGGACAGGGGCCCCTCTTGCTGTGCATACACACACACACACACGCCTCTAAAATAAGCAACATACAGCAATGCTTACCCAGCCACTTCGCCAAAAACATCCTTGACGTAGGAATAGTCACCGCCAGACTTTGGTATGGTCACACCAAGCTCGGCATAGCAAAGGGCCCCGATGGCCGTGATTGCGCCCGTGATTGCCCACACAATAAGTGACAGGCCCACTGAACTCGCATTCTCCAAAACTCCCTTGGGACTGACGAAAATTCCAGATCCAATGATGTTACCTGCGATAGACGGGAATAAAGGGGGAGAGGAGAAAATGGGGAAAGGAGTAAAAGGCAAAAGTTTTAAAGAGAACCCAGCTTGCGAAAATGCTTTCTTCAACACAGCTCAGGCAAGGGTGACAATCTAGATACTGAAGCCTCTTTGGAGGTTCAAAGCAATGACAATGGTTTGACATGGTGCTTTTGTTTCTTTAAAAAATAAATAAATAAATAAAATGGGGGGTTTTCAATTTTATTGAGACAGGACAGTGAAGAATGGGACAAGCAGCGAGTGGGAGAGAGAGAAAGGACCTCGGGTTGGGAATCGAGCCCGGGTCACCTGCGTAGCAGTCCTGTGCCAATTAAGGCCATGGTGCTTTTTCTGAGTCCCTCAGTGAATGTGTATTGTGTAGGAGCGTATTCGGGAGACCTGACAAATGGTGTCAGAAGTGGGATGGCTACCGTGAGGCCATCGGAAGCGTACCCATTGTGTGTGTGCCGTAATTCCATGTGAAGGACCCCCAGGATTGGTGACCCCGGTGCGAGGGATTCCAGTGATGGGTGAAGCAATGATGATGGGGCACACTGGATGGGAGAAGCATGATGGGCAGTTGCGTGAGGGACACCATGAGAGTGTGAAGCGCACGGGTGCGCTTCCCGAAGGGGAAGGCAGTGTGATGGAGTGACCATCACTAGGGTTGTGGGTGTGTTCTGATTAACATACCAAGGAGCCTGGCTCTTTGGTGCAGCTGTCAGAGCCCCAGTTTACTACCCCAGAAGGTCTGGGTTCGAGTCCCAGCTGGGCAACTCTACTCCCCTTCGCTACAAATGGTTTGTGAACCTGGTGTGTGGGACCCCAGAGACAGGTGAAGCATGCAGGATGGAGCACACTTGATGGGAGAAGGAATGGGGAAGTCAGTGTGCTGACTGTCACTTGGGTTGTGGGTGCGTTCAGTTATGCCAACAATCCTGGCTCATGTAGTGGTGTAGTTGTTATGCACCAGGTTGGTTACCCTAAAGGACTCAATTTTGCCTTCTGGCAGGACAACTCTACTCTCCTGCCCTAGAATTTGTGTCAGAAGTGAGCTGGTTGAGACCATTGGAGGCACACCTACTGTACGAGTCATTGTTATTCCATGTGAGGGATCACCCAGGATAGGTGACCTTGATGCGTGGGACCCAAGTGATGGACAAAGCATAGATTGGGCACACTGGATGGGAGAGGTATGTTGGGGAGTTGCGCAAGGCACACCATGAGTGTGTGCAACCTGTGCATTTCTCGAAGGGGAAGGCAGTGCAACAGAGTGACTATCACTTGGACGACCACGGGTGTACTATGCCCGTCACGCCAGCAAGCGTGGCCCTTTGGTGTAGTGGGCAGAACCCCCAGTTTGGTACTGACAGAAACCCCTGGTTTAAGTCACAGCAGGTCAATTCTCCCCCCTTATAGGCCTAGGCCACGCACTGGCAGGGATTTAAATAGTTCAGAGTAGGCTACTTGAACCTGAACACCCTCACAGCGGTATCTTTCTCCCTTGCACACATATAGCCTACTATAGCCTACATACACACACAGGCGCCAAGTTTAAGGACTGGCGAGGGGAGCGGCGATTTCCTGACCTTTCATTTAGCATTTCCTATTTACTGGCCTAGTTTGAACAACAACATTTCCCATTATTCCTTTCTCTACCATATTTGCTTTGGTGACACCTCAAAGACAAACTGTTTGAATTCATAATAAAACTCAAAGGAAGGAAAATGCCCACAGTTCTATTTGTGGCAACCAACTCCAGGATCATGCGGATATATTACAATACAACAATAGATGGCCAGAACTCTAAACCAAACAGGTTTTATTACCTTTTGTACAGACAATCCTTGTAATGCATGTCCGCATGTTAGAAAGATAACAGCCTTGCCAACGACAATGACCAGTAAGGTAATGATACTCATGGCAACTTTTTGAGCTGCCAGCAACATCATGAGTTCCCAGAGTTGTTTTCTGATGGAATGGTGTTTGCAGCTGCCTGTTCACTAAAGAGGTTCTGAAGTGTCAGTGATAAACAGTCCATCAACAGATTATTGATTTGACACAGATCAAAATGCTGGCTTTTGTATCATCACCTTTGGGCTCATCTCCTTTTAATATATCTGAGAACATTCAGAAAGTGGTGACTTGCAGTGTTTTTTGCTTTTTAAAATACAAACTATAAAGCCGTGATCCTCCTCCCAGACAGGTAAATAATGAATGAGTAATACAGACCAAAATCCAACCCAACCAAGAGGCTCACTCTCACAGAAGAAATGGAGGAGAAACAAAGCTTATGGGCTACTCCCACAATAATAATTCAGCTTATTACACTACTAGTACTAAAGTTAACTCAGTCACAGTCAACATACTGATCATGAATCATGCTTAAGCCCTTTTGAATGCCATGAAACAAATTAGCTGGTAAGACATTTCCCAAAATGAAAAATACCCCTTAAACAACAGAGCAGTAAAACAAAAACAAAAACAAACAGAAAAAAACAAACCAACAACAAGTCCACACAAGCAAGGAAGAGAACAGGACTGCAGAACTTACCTATAATAATTGCACATGCACTGACAAGGCCGATCTGCTTCTTCAAGCCAACTGATTGTTTGCCGTCGTTTTCAGTCTTAGGGCCGTCGGGATGAGAGTCGCCATGAAGAGGAGTAGTAGTCATTTTTGAAAATCGACGAAGCCTGCTTGCTACTCAAACGAATAACCGAGACTTTAAGTTATTGGGAGTAGGATATTAGGCTACTGGGAAACACGTTTAGAGAAACTGGCTGATAAACCAAGCTCACCACTCCTGCTTCATCTCTGTCATATTTACTAAATGTTGGGCAAACCCATTTCGAGGGTGGCACATGTGTTCTAGACTTTGGTCCGACGGTAATTGGGTCTGGTGTAGGCCTATGTGGAAAAAATCAGACAACATGCGCACGTTTCCAAATCCAGGCAGGTTATCTCATTTCCAGTAGCCTACGAACGGAAGTTTTTTGTACTTTGCCTACACCCCAAGCTGTTCAAATGAGCCGACAAAGTCTCCTTCCTGCCTTTAGAACGTTTCTGTGAGCGCAGTTCGCGAGTTACGTGCATCTGGTTTACAATGTTGCACCTGTTTTAATTATCCAACCCGCCTTCGTGAGCACGTGCGCAAATGAACCTGTCAACTCTGTATCCCGAGCCTAGTGATGCAATGGTCACCAGACAGACTAGCCTACATGACCACTTCCCTAACCCTTACCAAAATCACTTGTCAAATGTTTTTTTTTACTCACATAGCAACACGGAAGCGAGTATTTTGGTTAAGAGCCTGTGTCACAAAGTAAGTTCTTGTCACAACGGAGCGTATTGGAAGACGACGCACCAATTGTGTCACACAGAAGTTCTTGTCACAACGGTTCGCTTTGGAAGACGACTGACTGACGGTTGTCCCAGGTCAGATATCTTTATCAGCCTAAGCAGGGTGGCACTTGTTGGCCGACTTGGCAGTTTGTGACATATTTAAGGTCGCCTGAATAAAGATCCCATGGGCGTTTCCTGGCTCATTTCTCCATATAGACACACCACCCATAAAAAAAACATAAAAAAACAAACACAAAACAACAAGACAAACAATCAAACAAACCCCCCACCCACAAATGTGTGCGTTGTTTGGTCTTTCTACATGAAAACAGTCACTACACATTTCTTACAAATGCGAAACAGCTGAGCTCTGGGCAGCCAAACCTAGTTGGTTACCTCTGACCTATTAAGTTTGAAGAAGGTGCAAGACATCTCTGTTTTTGAGCTGACCGAGCAGTCATAAGAATACAGAAACAGTCTTCCAATCCTCAGTCTTGACTTTTAGCCCTGCTAGTTCCAGCCTGGCGTAATAAAGCCACATAGAAACAGCCTATTCTACATTGAATTACAGTGGCAGTTAAAAAAGCTAAACAAAAGACATGCTATAGGAAAATGATTTCTTCCTAAATAAGGAAATAAGCAAGTATTGTCGCAGTGTTCATGTGAGTTATATTGATAGACTATAGCCTAGGCAAGGCAAGGTAATTTTATTTGTATAGCGCATTTCATACATAAATGCAATTCAATGTGCTGTACAGTAAAGCAAGATAAAAATCTGAATAGCCTACCTAATCACCTCCTAAGCTTCCTGTAGACCTGTACAGTGTGAGCCTCTTTCTCATGTTACAGCAAAGTATTGTGGCGGAGTAACAGTGTAGAACAGAAATGAGGGTTCAAAAAAGATTTTCAAAAAATGGTCTATTGTATTATTTACCAAATGTAGAAAGTATGCATTTTAGACTACAGGTTTATCAAAGAGTAGCCAGATGTCATTTTTGTAGTTGATTTCCAGAATTTATGCAGCTCATTCTCTTTCATTTAGGTGGCCTACCACCATCAAATTCTAAGTAGGCCTAGCATTATGAAAATGCAAACTTTTCATTCATGAATAGATGGATCTTGTCCATGTCCGGCATTTTGATTGACCAGTCACAGTAGGTGTCTTGAACTGAATTGTGTGGGTGTTGGTGTCTTGTGGCTGAATTGTACTGTCAGACCCACTGATATTGTAGTAGTAGATATTGGTTTATTATTCAGTAGATATGCATGAAAAACACAAAATTGTGAATGTGAAGCACACATTTTGAAAACAAATAACTGAAGTCATGTAGCCTAGAAATCTAGACCCCCCTAGCGACCACAAATTGAATTTGTTTTTTTTTTGCTGTACGGGTCTGGCTCGCCGGGCTAGAAGTCATGTACTCTACCCTTAAATCAAAACCCAACTAAACAACAACCAGACCTACTGTGCATATGGCAATATGTTACAGTCATAGTGGAGGATTTTCCTTATTAAGTGTCAGCTTAGCTCTAGTACTATTTCTGAGCTAAGAAAGCGAAGCTGAGGGGTGACATGTATGTCAATGTTGGTGAACGGGCAGCTGCAAGGCCAACTACAAGGGTCTTGAAGACAGGCTCCTAACCAGTCAGTACCTCAGCTATTGGAGAGTGGTCTGGAAGTTTAAGATGACTCTTCACCTCTTAATATGTCTACATATTGCAATGTTTCTGTCACGCAATGCTTAGATTCATTTTATGGTGTCCTGTGGTGTGACTGCTCTTATAGAAGGGGAAAAATGTTTTTTATAAATGAAAACACTTATTAAGATTAAACACCATATCATTATCTAGTTAGCATGATCTCAGAGGTCAGTCATGTATACACAAGGATTAAAATGGCCACAATGCAGTGAATTTCCTGTGGTGTGACTTCATGTCATGTGGTGTGACATGCTTATGCAATGTGTTACTCAATCCTTACTTGTTTTCATGTATCATGCAAGGATATAAGGATAGCAGGAGATGTATTTGTCACATTCACACAATTACAAGTAATACACTGAAACCATGCATTGAAATCACAGTAATCTGCCTGTACAATGCATAGGCGTGTGTGGGTGGGGGTGGGGGTGCGGGTGGGTAGTAGTGTGTGTGTGGGGTGGGGGTTAAAGGAACAATAGTACAAAGAGCATGGGGGATATGTTTGCGCAGAATATTAATAATTTTATTGTATCTTACAGAAATGTCACACCAAGGATGTCACACCGCAGGCCACATGGCCAAAAATGGCAAAAATTAGGCGAAATTCCACGGACCACTATGAGCTTTATTTTTTTCTATTTTTTCCAATTTTCCTATCGTTTTTTCAGGTATTGGAAAAACTTTTTTTGTGTGTGTGTTACGCCCTTAAACGTCAACCACCCACTTACAGAACATTTCTCACCTATTTATAAAGACTGAAACAACTGCAAGCAACAAATCAGTGCAGTGTTGCTGTGGAAAGAGGTGGGATGTACATACAAATAATAAAAACAGCCGTCTCAATCAAATGTGACACATTTAATCATCTCATGTGGTTCAACTCCTCAAGTGCACTGCACATAGCGTGGCGTCACTGTTAAGCATCATTTGACACAAGCATGTTATCAAATATCACTTCGTTCTGATTTGTAGCTGATGTTAGTGCTGATCCCTTGCAAAGCAAATCATGTGAGGGAAAGGATGGAAGATGTGTGCGTTTGTGTGTGTGTGTGTGTGTCCTTATATAAGCATGGCATCACACTGTTTCTTGATTCTGGTTAGAGCTTTCCAGAGGCAGTTGGAAAGCTGGTGTAACTGTTCTGGTCAAAGAATGGCTCTCCAAGATGTATGTGGATTTCAGGACCTAGACCTATGCCCACCCTGCAACCCTTTGGCCTCTGGCATGCCTTATGAAAATGGCAGCTTTTATTCACAAATTTATAAACATCATGGCAATTTCAATCTGACTGAGACCGAAGCAAGTGGGGCCCCTCTGTGTTTTTCCATTCCCAAGTCAAAGTCACCAAAGAGCAACGATCCGATCTCCACACACCACCCGTCCCCCGGGAGTCCTCGTCCGCCTGCGTCGGTTGCCGCACCGTTCCGCCTGTGTCACGGCACCACCACCTTGGCCTTCGCCTTCCAAGGCGGGGTGATCGCCGCGGCGGACTCCCGCGCCAGCGCAGGGGGCCTGGTGGCCTGTCCCGCCGTGGAGAAGATCTCCCCCATCCACTCGCACCTGGTGGTAACCTCGTCTGGCAGCGGGGCGGACTGCATGCTGTGGGAGCGCATCCTCACCCGGGAGATCCGCCTCTACCAGCTACGCCACGGCCGCCGCCTGTCCGTGGGCAGCAGTGCCAAGCTGCTGTCTCTCATGCTGCATCCCTTCAAAGGGACCGACGTGTGCGTCGCCTTGACTCTCTGTGGATGGGACACAGTGGGGCAGCGGTGGGGACACGGACAGAGGCAGGGGCAGGGACAGGGACAGGAAGAGGGGCAGGGAGGGACGGAAACGTCATGGGGTGGTGTCCAGCAGTACCCCATGCAGTACACTCACGCCGTGACAAGCAGCAACAAGCTCCTCAGTGTTTGTGAAGAGCCCATCACCACTTCTTGTTGTTGTTGCTCGGATACGTCACCACCAGTAAATGTTCAGAGTGACCTTGAAGAGCCGGAGACTCGGAGGAAACGGGAGAGCCCAGAAGGCAACCAGGTGGATGCTTTCATGTCATCATCGCGGCATGATCAAAGCAGGGAAATACAAACCGCCTCAGATGAAAGCCCCGCCAAGAGCTCCCTGAACACCACCCACGCCCCCACCGCCGCCGCCGCCGCCACACCGCTGGTTGGCCCCAGGCTGTGCTACGTGTGCAGTGACGGAGCCTTCCTCAAGGGGGAGCTCTTCTCTGTGGGCTCCGGCTCCCCGTACGCCTACTCTGTGCTGGACGGCAGTGTGAGGTGGGAGATGTGTGAGGAGGAGGCCGTGTCCGTAGCCCGGGAGGCCGTATACAGGGCCACGCACAGAGATGCATACTCCGGCAACAGCGTGGACCTGTATCATGTCACGGAGCGTGGTTGGAGGCGCAGGCCGAGGGAGGACCTCAGAGAGGAGTATCACAAGGAGAGAGAGAGAGAGAGAGAGAGAGAGAGAGAGAGACGAGTGAAAAGATGCCAGTGAGGGACAGAAAACAAATAACACAGTAGAGTAGCACAACAATATGGTGCCTGAATGTAAGGGAGAAAAATATTCAAATGTAGACACAAAGACTATTATGCAGGCATAACTATTGCTTTAGTGTCATGTTCACAGTAGAGATCAGATTGTAGACTGTGGTTCATATATTTTTTATTGTTTGGGTTTTGCTGCTGAATACAGCTTTATCTTCAATTTTTAAAATAATTTCTTGTGTTCAACTTTTTGACTTTTGGTGTTTCGAGTTTCGTGAGCCTCATTAAAGTTCAATACAGTTCTGATATTCCAGAAGCCTAGGCCTAAAGTCTGCAAATGTTGTTTCGCTTTAGTTGTGTGAGTTCTGTGAAGCAGCCAAGGACGGCCTTAAACAGCAGAGCAGAATATATTTTTGTTGTTGCCTTCGGCCTCAGTAAAGTAAATGTCTAAATCTATTATGTTAGTGATGTGTTCATTACAGTAACACACACACACACACACACACACACACACACACACACACACACACACACACACACACACACACACACACACACACACACACACACACACACACACACACACAGCAAGAGAGAGAGAGAGAGAGAGAGCGAGAGAGACTACTCAGTGGGTATCTTGTATCTTCTCTCTTTCTCTATTCACACACGCAACAATGTGAGTTTTCAATCAGAGGGACATTTTCTAATGACTAATTAAAGAACTGAATTTTGTCTGCAGTCAATTTGTCAGACGATAATTGGGAGAAAACTGAAATGATGCATGGCTAATTATACCCTCAATGCTAAAGAAAAAAAAAACATTCTCAGACGAGCTCCTCAATATAGCTCGACAGATGTGGCGTCCCAGGTCCTTACTACAAGTTAATTAAAGACGAGCCACGTTCCACCAGCAGCAGTGGGATGCTGTGGGCACATGAGTATGTGAATTCTAAAAGTCACTTTCACATTTTCACCAAACCAATAACAACACCACCATACCATACAACCATGATATCATATGAATGTGCCATCACTGATATTACCTGAATATAACAAATTAGGAAATATAAATAACTGTGAAAAATATATTAACCAATACGACCTTTTATAAAATATAAAAATATCAACTAAGATGACTTCAAATCACAGTGTATCTCCTAAGACAGCAATGACTGCAATAATAATACTCATTACTTTATGCTATTTATATTGTACTTCAATATTGTTGCATGCTGTACCAGTCAGCAAATTGGAAAAAATGTCTGCATCCTTCATGGAAAGAGCAAGATAATCCGGCTTCAAGCGCTCAGCCTTGTCTCAAATGACAAGCTGCATCATAACACACTCACTTATAAATCAAACACTGAAGTGCAGTAGTAAAGATCTCAAATAAATAAAGACTGCTTTGACAGGTTTCCAGAGAGGAAGCGAGTTTTCTTGGCACCAATCCTTCAATACATTCTGGCCCTCATTCCATTCCAGTATTTTTTAGTCATCATGAGCATAAATATATTATCTTAACAGGTTTCTCTTCTATGATTTTATGATACCCATTTAAAGATGAAAGACTGAGTGTTCAAAGTTAGTTCACCGATTAGTCACAAATAATTTCACATATTATAATTCATCCCCTGTCAATGTTTCACTTGTATTGCTTTCTTCCTTTACTTTTAAAACAAAATGGTTATGACTGGCTCTCAGCTATGTCTTTCCTTCTTCTCCCACATTGGTTCATCCTCTCCTCTCCCTCATTCATACATGCACAGGCCACTCACAATAGGCCACTCACTATACTATGTGATTCTTGAGCTGTATTATTTTGTCTTTGTGCTTCTTTCTTCTTTCCTTTTTCCAGCCTAGCTCTCTGTTGGGGTTTACTTCCACAGATTCACCTGGGGAATTATTGGATTTGGTCACCCTTTTATGTCACATTTCAACACATTTCATTGTGATTCTCCTTTAAAACCATTGGCATGACTGCTCCCATTTCCTCCCAAAATTATTATTTAAAAGGCACTGAACCTTCTCCTCTCATCCTGTAGCTTTTCCAGAAGTTTGTTTGTTAGAGGTTTAATTAATCAGTAGTTTGAGTTTAGGTTTAAGCATCTACTGTGGCTGCAGTATTATGCTCTTAAGCTGATGATACACAGGGCAACCTTTTGAACAATGTTGCTGGGCAACGACGTGATTGGCTCATAATTTTCTGATGAAATGATTAAAATCCAAGCTCATGATGAAAGTGATATAACTGGCCAAATAAAACCTTATGGCGTCTTTGCCCAAAAGTGTTTCTCAAAAAGTTGCCTAGTGTATAATCACCTCTAGCCTTGTTTTGTATTCATGGCTCGCTAAGGTGCCTTTGCCTAATGGACAGGGAGCTCTGTTTTATGATGTCTGGCTACAGACAGGCCCGGATGAACGCACAGACTAGTTATGGCTGCAGCCTAGGGGCCTCCACCCGACACGGGGCCTCCAGTTGGCCAAAGAGGGACGGACAAAATCAACATAATTGGAGAGACGTGACGGTTTTGATAACTTCTAGATAAGTCTGCTGTGTTTTTAACCCCTTAAGACACTTATTAAATTAGCTGTTACCAGGATGGCAATGACCAAGTCATAATGTAATACTAAAGGCCCTGTGCACTGTAAAGTAACACAGAGAAATTGTTGCCACTTACCGTGAAAGGTTGTTACCGTGGAAAAGGTTAGTTGGGAATCAAATAATTCTTCATGAGCGTAAAATAGCACCTTTTTATCAGAAAAAGGTTCCATTTCCCCAGATTGAACCCCTGGTGCTATATAGAACCTACAAGAACCCTTTTTTATACTTTTATACGTTTTAGCCCTTTGTAACATCTGACAAAAACTAGCGATTCAATTCTCCTGTATATTATACAGTATGTTTTAAGTCATATTATTCAGCTAAAGTTGTTTTTACACTGACTCGCCCATGCATATGCTAGTTTAGGTCTACATTTACATATATTTGCATAAGAGAGTTCTGCTCCCGATTGACTATTAAATGGACACACATTTTCATAATGTCTCCTCCACAGCGTGAACCTATGACCTTGAGGAATTTGATTTTTTAATTTTAATTTTCAAATTAAAAATGCAAAATAAATGGAAAGAAATGTATATCAGTTGGATGGATAGTAGAACATTACATACATGTATGCTTTACTTAACCGATATATTAAGGTATGGGATTTGCACAATCAAATTCATGAAAATGATACACAGTCATTAATCCAAACAGCATAAGTATAAATCCATCTCAATAGTTTTTTTTCCCATTTTGAATGACCTGTCAGTCAAACAGGATTTTCAGTGGCAAAGCGAGTTCATTTTCACCAGAGGGGGGTTAAGGATTGATCATTTGTCATGGTTGTGGTGCCACTACTCAACCACTAGGTGCTGCTGTTTCCCCATGGTGCTGTGGTGCAAAGGTGCCACGTGCTGCCAGTGAGGAAATGCAAGGGCCCACTTGGAGAAATTGCCCAGACAAAGTGCAGTAACTGGCAGTACATCACAGGCGACGTGTTTAAATGGGCCCAGCACAGTGACACCGTAATGGGAAATCAATGTGGCTGTGAATGCGGGCTGAGAAAGACCAGTGCTGTGATGGACGGAGGCTTTCGCCCAGGACAATCGGGTCGCATGCATAATGCGGGCCCCCGGGGATCAATGTGGTTTATACGGAGCGTGCCACAAGTTTTAACGGGAGCAACACCCACCACAACCCACCTCCCTTCACTCAACACATAGACACGCGTGTACACACAGACACACTCTCTCTCTCTCTCTCTCTCTCTCTCTCTCTCTCTCTCTCTCTCTCTCTCTCTCTCTCTCTCTCTCTCTCTCTCTCTCTCACACACACACATAGACACACAGACACAGACACACACAGACACACACACACACACACACACACACACACACACACACACACACACACACACACACACACACACACACACACACACACACACACACACACAATGCACCCCGTAAATGGATGGGACTGTCTAGATGCCCAGAGTGACGTGGTAAATCTGGCAATCAATTCAGAAAATAATGACTCAGAGGACTGAGAGGTGCGGGGGAAAAAAGTTCAATACTCATGCCGTCTGTTACTACAATGCAGGTGATTAAACGGAGGGCGATGTGAGTGTCATGTAAATTAAATCAATCTCGATTAAGAGAGAGCTCGTTACCCCGTTCCACTGATGTCAAGCAAACACACACACACACACACATTTCACACACACACACATTTTTTTCTTTACCCCTTCTGGTTATTTTTTTCTTCTCTGGTGATTAAGTGTCCAAGTGCCATAAGGAATAAATCTAATAGCGTCGAGTTAAAAGCCTGACAAATACGCCTGTAATAACATTTTATTCCACGGCACATCTGCTAAAGAGCTTAGCATTGGCGTAGGCGGTGGGTGTTTTTGTGTTCGCCGTCGCCCGGCGCCCGTGCGGTGCCACCTCCCCTTTCGTCACACCTGTGAGACAGACGCCAGAGGAAGACGAGCAAGACGAAGGAAGCCAGTGCGGTTCCACGAGCCACGGCATCCGTCTGTCACTCTCCGCCGTCGTGACAGACTGTGGACCTCCTGCAACAATGCTGCCATTAAGGGGATAAAGTCTGAGCGAAGCCTGAGCATCCATCCCCATACAGACGGCGCAGCGAGGCACACCACTAAGATTGATTTCATGTTTCTTTGGAGAGGCTTTTTTATGTGTGACTGGGTTGTTAAGGTTGTCATTCAGAAAAATGAAAAAAAAAGAGAGAAAACACCGCCAGAAAGGACTCTGCAGACAAGTCAGTGGTGGTGTCTGGTTGACAGGCGTGCGAGAGGAGTGCTTGCTCAAGGCTCGTGATGCTGAAAGCCCATGTCATTTCTTCAGTCAGTCAAGACTGAGGATGTTTATTTACTTATTTAGTTATTTATGCATGTCATGTATGCATGTACGATGTGTGAATGTATTCATGTACTGTATGTATGTATGTATGTATGTATGTATGTATGTATGTATGTATGTATGTATGTATGTATGTATGTATGTATGTATGTATGTAGCCTATGTATGTATGTATGTATGTATGTATGTATGCATGTATGTATGTATGTATGTATGTATGTATGTATGTATGTATGTATGTATGTATGTATGTATGTATGTATGTATGTATGTATGTATGTATGTGCCAATTTACTTATTTAGCCTACCTATTTATTTATTTATGTATTTGCCTGGCCCCTCTGAAGAGAAGACAGCCTTAACGGCCTGCCACTGAAGGCTAACCAAGCAGAGGAAGTTGCCCACATGGAACACACAGGCTGTCTTACGGAACACACAAGCTGTCTTACATTCCCTACCCTCCCTCTGTCCCCCCTAACCCCATCACAAGCCCATCTCATCCCCACCCCTCCCTCCATCTCACCACCATCCCTACGACCCCCATCAGTACATTGCACCTATCCCCAAAGTCACAAACGTTTCAGGGTTGATATTTCCTGGCCCACAACCTACCCCCACCTCCCACCACCCCCCCAATCTCGATTTACCATCCTTAATTCTGATATGAAGACTTTTTGCTCCTTCCGGGCACATTACCTGTCAGAAATGGTTCCTCCAGTGCCTGCCCCCAAACGGAAGCCTTTCTTTAGCTCTCTTCCGAGTGCATTCTGGCTGTACCAGGCGTTCTTTCCCCTGATAGGTACTCAAGTGCCCTTGCCTGTCTCCGCTGACAGGTGGGGCTGCTTGTGAGGGTGCTTGTGAGCACTCAGCGCCATTATGTTATTTTTCCCTCCCCTCCCTCCTTTCCTCTGCCTCCTCTTTTAACCTATTTTCAGGCTGCACGCTCGCACCTTCCGCGTGCGCGTTGTGGCAGGAGCGCCTGCGTGATTATCGGGCCGAGGTAACAGAGCATGTGGAACGTTCAATTTACCAGCCGAGAGCGGAGCGCCCGCCGTGGGTTAGTCCGTTTGTGCGAGGGGCAGCAGAGGTGTTGTTAGACCAACCCTTTGAAATTGCCCGTGAACTAAACGGACTGAACTAAACTCCTGTGTCTGATATGGACAAGGAGCATAGGGAAGAGCACAGGCCCGAAGTGAACTGAGAGGGAGACGTCTGTCTGTCTGTCTGTCTGTCTGTCTGTCTGTCTGTCTGTCTGTCTGTCTGTCTGTCTGTCTGTCTGTCTGTCTGTCTGACTGGCTGGCTAGCTGGGTGGCGGTGTGTGTGTGTGTGTGTGTGTGTGTGTGTGTGTGTGTGTGTGTGTGTGTGTGTGTGTGTGTGCGTGTGTGCGTGTGTGTGTGTGTGTGTGTGTGTGTGTGTATGTGTGTGTGTGTGTGTGTGTGTGTGTGTGTGTGTGTGTGTGTGTGTCTGTGTCTGTGTCTGTGTCTGTGTCTGTGTCTGTGTCTGTGTCTGGGTGTGTGTGACAGAGAGAGGGGGGGGGAGAGAGTAATGGGGGAAGTAAAAAGGAGAGAGGAGGTGAAGGAGAGAGAGAGAGAGAGAGAGAGAGAGAGAGAGAGAGAGAGAGAGAGAGAGAGAGAGAGAGAGAGAGAGAGAGAGAGAGAAGGTGTCATTGGATCTGGGCCTCCTAGCAGGTTTGCCTGGCTGTATACTGAAGAGCCTGTAGTGAAGCCTCCTAGTGTGTGTGTGTGTGTGTGTGTGTGTGTGTGTGTGTGTGTGTGTGTGTGTGTGTGTGTGTGTGTGTGTGTGTGTGTGTGTGTGTGTGTGTGTGTGTGTGTGTGTGTGTGTGTGTGGCTGTATGCTGGAGAGAGTCTGACAGATCTGATCTCATTAATTTACCATCTGCACACTGGCCCTGCTTGAGCACAGATGGGAACGAGTCACCATAACTACTCTCCTTGTATTGTGTGTGTGCGTGTGTGTGTGTGCGTGCGTGTGTCATTCTCCAGTCCAGAACATGCTGTTTCTCAGGTCCTATTAGTAATGCGGCGATATAAGTTAGCCTGATGGTTGGTGAGTGTGACGCTGGAGTGGAGTGGAGCAGCTCGGCGTGTGCTGACACCGGGGCATTTTGTAATTCCACACCGTCGACAGCCTGAGTCACTGAGTTGCTCTCTCCCTGCGGCTCCTGCCTCCATCCCCTTACCCACCCATCCACACTCCTCCCACTCTATACCTGCCCGGCCTGCACAACCACCGCCCCCCCACACACACCTCCCCACGCTCCCTGCGCTCGCCTCACCAGGAGCCCCATCTCCAGCTCCCCCCTTATCCTCCACTCCCCATTCGCCCTACCACACCTTACCATCATCCCACCCGCCCCCCATCCCGCTGCACCTGCACCTGCCCTACCTGCACAGCCACCCCCCTGCCCCCCCCACCCCTCCCCACGCACTCCCTCCTGAAGTCTAATCTCTGTCTTTTATCATTTGAGGTGCGAGGTTAGGTCCTCAGGTATGGATCAATAATTAATTTGGGTGTTTTTTTGGAGGGATCAATAGCACCTTGGGCGATGCCCTGGAGCGGCGTAGCGGGAGCACGGGGAGAGGAGAGGGGAGCCTGGCCGGCCGGCGTGCCTTGCCTTGCCGTGCCGTGCCGCTCCTCTGTCTGCCGTTGCCGCTGCCGTGTCAGCAGCTTCCACGCCGGGGTCTGTTGTTTAATCAGGGCAGGGGGAGGTGTGTGTAAGTCTGCGAGTCTGAAAGACTGAACTGTTGCCTGCATGAAGCAGTTTGTGTGTGTGTGTAAGTGTGTGTGTGTGTGTGTCTGTGTGTGTGTGTGTGTGTGTGTGTGTGTGTGTGTGTGTGTGTGTGTGTGTGTGTGTGAGAGAGAGAGAGAGAGAGAGAGAGAGAGAGAGAGAGAGAGAGAGAGAGAGAGAGAGAGAGAGAGAGAGCGCGTCTGGACCCTTCAAATGCTTGTGTTTCGTTGGAACTGATTTTTGGCTGCAAGAGAGTGCTGAGTCAGATGACTTTTAAAGCGATTTACCTCAATTACATCAATAATAACACTAACAACAAGTGACAACTCAATTTACTTTAACCACTACAATAATAGTAGCAAGCAACACGAATAATTATGGTAATTGCATGCAGAAGTATATATTTTTTCACAAAATGTGTATAGAGTATACAAATCTGTGTAACACTTCTAGAGTAGAGTAGAGTTGAATAGAGTAGAGTAGAGTAGACAGTTGAGTTACTTTATTGATGCCCAGTGCAAAATCAAGGTGTCAAGTAGATAAAACATATATAGTACACATGAAGAAATTGCAAGACATATACATATACGTACACCTTATGTTGTGTTCGGGTCATTTTTGACCCGTTTTCAAGTTTAAATGGTAACACTTCCAAATAAGGGGCCATAATTAACTGCAAAGTAGTGCATGATGGGTACGCAGTCATACTTAACTAAGGACCAAAATGAACACTTACTTAATACAAAAGCAAGGCATAACTAAAGAATAAATAATACATAAATATTGTTGTTTGTAGATTGCGTACCCATCATGCACTGCACTTCTTGGAGCAAATATTCTCAAACATTAACTTAATTATCACAAAGTAATGGTTTAGTTTCGCTTAAAAACTATTACTCTTCATAATGTTCTGCATTTATTGTAGGGTCTTTACCATTAAAAATAATAAGTGGTATATGAAAAAAATACATCTCATCACCCCATCACCATCATTGAGAAGTGTACGTCCAATCCTTGCTATATTATGGCTCCTGTTGCCACTGTTGCAGTGATCTGAACGAGTGAAAACTAGAAGTCACGATAGGTTAATTATGTAGATTAGGTATGCTCAGCCAACTCTGCTATAAGGGTCCCAAACACCAATATATATCTGTTAATTAACCATTAGGTATGCTCAGCAAACTCTATTATAAGGGTCCCAAACACCAATATCTATCTGTTAATTAACCATTAGTTATCCTCAACCAACTCTATTATAAGGGTCCCAAACACCAATATTTATGTGTTATTTATCCATTAGTTATGCCTTACTTTTGTATAAGTAACTGTTAATTTTGGTCCTTAGTTAAAGTGGAAATGAAGCAGTGACCTAATATAGGGGTCTATAACACCAGTAAGATAAGCCAGCAAATATATATTTTTTTGAAGTCTGAAATTTAAGCCGTTAATAAAAAAATAAAGCACAAACACGTAACGTTTCTGTTAACGTTTCCAGCCAACAGCGGGTGACGTCACGCGAATGGTAGTCTCCTATTCTAATACACTGTTATGATAGTAGTGAATTAAACATTTGGGACTTGCGTGGCTGATTATGAGCTTATTTGCTTAACCCAAATGAAGCAAGAATACGTGTTTGGGTGGGACAGAACAAATATGAGGCATGAAGGCAGACAAGACATCCCATCACATGAACCACAGGTAAACAAGCAGCTTTTTTTTGCTAAGGTGACAAGTTGCTAACACATTTTGGTATGAGCCAACATGATCACTATTCATAATCGTGCGATGACGTGCAATGTTGCAGTTCCCTACCTTCATCTTCCGATGATTTCGCCAACATTTTCCAAGCACCTGAATTAGGCTACTTTGACATCTCCGTGCCCACGTTTATTGTTATCCAGTCAACAATAATCCAAGGCAACAACGCTATTCCAGCCAGTTTGAGGATGCATCCGCGACTTCAATAACATAATAGTTTACTACAATAGATGCAGCTACTTTAAGTATGCCATAACTTAATGTAGGCCATGATAGTTTAACGTGTCATTTCCCGTGGCATCAACTTCAAAGCTCCTCCAACTCCCAGAGCGAGACGAGAGAGGGGATGGGATAGCCACACACACAGGCTGCGTCCCTTCCCTTCACAAAGCTTTCCAAACTTCCGCCAATTTTGCAAGTTATTTTCTATTACTGAATTGAACCACATAGCCAACTTAACGACATGGGCTTTCAGATTAGCGTCCAACAATGCAGGAAAAAGACGTTATTGGTGACGGTCTGTCACTACAAACCTATGAGATCGAGCAGCCCCAGTCCTGACTCCTGTCCTATGGTGGATGCAATGGGTGGATGGCTGCAGCTATCCCACCATGCTCGTAGCAAAGGCTTTTTGACACAAAGTGATAATGACACTTGGCATTTCTCTTTCATCTGATAGTAGGTATATAACATAGAAAACCCAGGGACAATGTAAAATGAACCCCTCGTCCTTCTTCAATTTTACTGCCACGATTAGAGTCAGTTAGCGCTGTAGTTAGCACACGCTAACGTTAAGTGAATGGAAGGCTACATTAGCCACCAAGTTCTACCATTCGCGTTACGTAGGCGGCGAACATGGCTGCGCCCTTGTGGCGAAACTCGGTAATAACATGTCATTTTTCAGCAAAACTACTTAAACGTGCAGTTCAACGAACATCCATTCGTTTATGAAAATAAATAAGCCGCCAAAAAATGATAATAGTTGTCAGTGCTTCATTTCCACTTTAAGTATGACCTATGAGCTACTTAATTATTAACTGTACCCTTACTTATCTATTACTTAAATAATATTATGCTATTAACTTGTAACACAAGGTAATAGTTATATAATAGTTAAGTAACTGCTTTCTAATGTTTAAAATATGCATTAATAACAATGTGTCTAATGTGGCATTAAGTAATGATTATTAACCCTTACTAAAGTATTAGCTTTTAGCTACTTTGCAGTTAATTATGGCCCCTTATTTGGAAGTGTTACCGTTTAACTGTGAAAAAATACAATTTCCTTTTTTGCCCTGGAATGAGGCTTCATCTAATCCTGAGTCACAATCATTTCAACACAAATATATATATATATATATATATATATATATATATATTTTTAAAAATGTTTTTTTTAAAAATCATTTTGGTACATTTTAAAGGGCTAAATTTTTTTTAACATCTGTGGTGTTCGGGTCAAAATTGATTTTTGGCTGTTGTATGCATTTCTGAAAAGCTGTTGGTTGCCCTTTATCCTCAGTTTGGTAATTCATAGTGGGGAAAATATATTTCTTGCCTTGCAATTTATTAGCCAGCTTTTTCATCATGAAAATCCAAGATGGCCACCAGGAAGTCCCATACACTACAATAGCTGTGTATATATGGCGCTCTTTTCGCCGATCGGAATAGATCTGATCCGATTAGTCTGATCGGAATGAAGTGTATACATTACATTGACCTCGAACGTTCGAATACCTGCCACGCGCGGTTACCAGGGACAGTGGTTAGCAACAGACCGGGCTATATGGTTGAAACTGCGATAAACATGAAAGTATCACTTGCTTTATTTATAATTTTAGTCTTTCTGAAAGTGCAGCGGGAAGCGACACTGCTGTACTTAATCTTGCGCTTATGGGCAAGTGCGTAACAGCGGCACTCCGACGCGCGCGTCACCAGTTCACTTAAAACACCTCGCAAACAAGAAAGAAGTCTGTGGATGAGAGTACGAAGCCCGGGTTAGTGGGAGAGAGTTGTTCTGCAGAAATTCAGCGACCAATATGGCGTTAAAATGTTAGGATAACCAGAGCTTCATTTGTTAAAATATGTGACACGATTGCGTCACAAACAACCAAGTGGAATAGAGTGTATACATGGACCATCTGATCGGACTACACTACCTCTTCTAGTCCGATTAGAATTCTGATCCGATCAAAGAAATCTAGTTCCATCGGGCCGTATACAAGGGAATTCCTGATCGGAGTAGAAAAATATCCCTATTCTAATCGGATCAGAAGTGCCCATGTATACATACCTAATGTGTCATATCTCCTGCTGTGAAAGGAATACAGCTGTATTTCTGGTGTCTGCTCATATGTTTTCATGGTCAGGGAATCCATTTCTGCATTATAAAATGAGAATTTTTGCTAATTTTTGGCTAAATAAATTTTTGCACATTATTTTGTCCAAAAAACATATGAAAAATCTATAATGGCACCCAAACATGTAGAACTCTTTCCATAAAGTTGATGTGGCAATAAGATCATCCAGCTGGATAGGTTCATAGCATAGTGGATTCATATGAATAGTATGATTTTTTCATGTTCATTTAGGTGTTCATTTCACATTTCTTTGCGTTAGATTGGTGGAATAGCTGTGACTCTGACAGAATTGTCACTTCCTATATTTACCACACTAAAATCTTTGAAACATTGAAAAAAAAACAAGTCAACAACATTCATTTTATGCACTGAAAAGCGAATTAAGTTGACATTTTGTCTTTATCCTCCTATAAATCTCTTTTTGGTTTGGACCCGAACGTCACAAATGTCACTATTGATAATATTTTCTAATATTAGAGAACAATTAATTTTAAAAAGTGGGGTTGTTGTACCCCCATATCAGCTGTAATACATGAACAACATAACCACTAATTGTATCACTTTAGGAAGTATAAATAGTGAATTTATACAGATTTTCATATTTTTGGTCATCAAAAAACGAGTAGCTTAATGTAAGATAATAGGCTAATAAAGTCAAAAAGATGGATAAATAAAACAGTATTTCCATGGATATTAATACATAACAAGTTAGCTATGATAAGAAAAACAGTATTTGATAAGAATTAGTGTTTTTAGATATTTTGTGGCTGAGTTTTTCTATCACGGGTCAAAATTGACCCGAACACCACAGGTGTATGCAGCTTTTGAACACAACACAAGGGTTAAGAAGTTCAACATCTAAGTCCAGCGAAAAAGATAAAAGAAAAAAATATGGAAATTATGTGGAAATTTGGTTAAAGAATAAAAGAATAGAATATGAACTCCATCCATCACATTACACCTTGTCAAGGTTTGTGTTGTTTTCTCTTTAGAGCTATGTTCTATGTAGAAGAAAATCTTTGGGAAAAAAATACAATATGCTATAGCTTTTTTGCTGACTTTACTCCTCGTTATGGGACCTAGTAAAAAAAAAAAAGAGGAAGTCAATGGTCAACTGTGACAGTGTAAACATTTCTTGGAGCTTGTCTGAAAGCAATCTGGGAGGCTTATCTGAGCATGAATAATAAGTACTGAGAAAGTCCTTGCAGCTCCTCGTAGCTGAAATATCATTTTGTTTTTACATGGGACAACACAAAGAGACTCCCTCTCATACCCTCAGGTGTTTCTCGTCAATGGCAACCCTGGGAGAATGATTTTCCGCATTTACAAGCTCTCCACTACATTACATCACATCACAATGAGAGAGAGAGAGAGAGAGAGAGAGAGAGAGAGAGAGAGAGAGAGAGAGGGGGAGAGAGAAAGAAAGAGAAAGCTACGTCTTTTATGTTCAGTTCGTTCATTCATTTGCACGCGTCCTTGAGTCGTCTCAGTTTATTGTGCACATATGCATTGTGTTCTGCTTGTCTTGTCTTGTCTGCTTGTTCCCAGACCGTTACCAGAGCCAGTGGGCTGCTGTAATGCCCATCTCACGCCTTGCGAAGATGTGGGGGCGCCGCTTCCCCGTGGACACACACTTCACAGAGCCAAGGCTCCAGCTGGTGGAGTCACTGAGAGTGGGAGTGAGCTTCTGTTGCACGCATTTTCACTTGCACACTATCGCCGTTAAAAAACAGCGTCACACCTCAACACTAGGCCTGTATTTTTTTCATGCACCCTAAATGTGACCATGTTTTTTTGTCCTCAGCTTCATGTGAATGTGGGTGGGTGTGAAGAAATAGCCTTGGCTATCCAATCACATTTCCCAGCCACCCATACAGAATACAGGGAAAGGATATTAACATGTATAATTTGTGAGTCAGTGAAGGCCTTCACAGTGTATATTTAAGAGTGAACTATAAATTAGATACTGTACATTAGGCAGCGTTACTTAGGTTTGAACGTGTGCTGAGCAGACCCAAGAGTGAACGCCTCCACCGTCTAACAAAGGGGCATTAACCTTGACACTGCCACAAAACAATCTGTGCACTACCTGATTAACTCATGAAACATTGGGTTGTGTATTTATCAAGTTGTCATTGTATTGCGGTGTGTTTGTGCTTGCTGAATTGAAACATTAAGATAATTCCTCTCCCAGAGAATGGTTTATTCCAGCAATTCTCAAACTGGGGGCTGGGGCCAGGAAGGTATTCCAAATAATTTTCTGAAAATCAGAATAATATTTATGTGTTTAACTGATGACTATTTCACTTGAGTTGTTTTATTTATCGGGTGGGCCCCGGTGGGCCCCGGACATTTGGGAACATTTCAAGTGGGCCCCAACTTGGAGCAGGTTGGGAACCCCTGGTCTGGTATATTCTATAGCATGGTTATGCAGCATCGTGTGCTGCTGTTGCCTGATGTTTATGTTTTGTGTCTCTTCTTCTGACTTGCCCTCCATTTCAAACTCAGACAAACAATTCTAATTCCTCCATGACAACAGCAATGATATGCGCTATACAGTCACTTTGTTTTACTATGTAACGACCCGTGGCCGGCTGTGCGTATCCCCCCCGGCAGTTTTATGGTTAGAAATAAACACTAATAAAGGCAATGGGGAGAGATATTGGACTTGCGCCCCCAGCCATGGTTTAAAAACTTGTTTCACAGGTGACTAGTTAGATCGAAAAGAAATGGGATTCCAATAGGCCTGCATGAAAATTAGCTGGTCTGTTGTGGTGCGACAAATGAAGAGAAGAAAACTGCATGCATACAGCATGGGGGATTGATAAAAATGTTAATGAGACTTGGTACAAAAAAACTACATGTGTAATATAAAATGTTAGGCCTTAATTTAGCACTTAGATTTTTTTCTCTTTTACTGACCAAACTATTTGTGCTAAATTGCGAATTTATAGGATTAAGGAGAACAGGTTCCATGGTCCTGAAATTGACTATTGAATAAATGTCACAGGTGCCTTGATAATAATATATAGGATTCATTGTGGTTTCAAATGTCTTTTCTAAGTAGACAAAAAATGGCCTGTGGGCTTAAGATGAAGTGTCATATCGGCCTGTTCATTAGAAGTGGTTGAAAAATCTGAATCAAGCAAAAGAAAGTATTAAAAAGCCATTTGGAGACACTGGTATAAACAGCCAATGAGACTATTGTTCTGTTCCATAAATAAACTGCCGCTGAGCCATCTGTCATTTGACGATCTCAATGTGTTTGATTTGATAGCCCAATGATATTTGGCTGCTGCTGCTTACGCATGACATGAACACTGAAACCAAATAGAGGCCTATTTCAGTGTATCTCACTATTTTCTCTTTCCCTCTTTTAAAAGACCCCTTTTTACACGATGTAAGAAAACATAAAAGTGCCAAATGGAATGGATAGGCGCGTGAGCTTTTGGTGATGATGGAGTAGCAGATGAGATTGGGGGGGGGAGGGATTTATTTTCTCTGTCTGTAAGCTGTACCCAGATCGAAAACAAATGAGAAGTCAATTTGGCAGAAGGAAATGACTCCCGGCGCTATCTTGTGTCCACCCCGGAGCCTCTTGAGGCATCGTGTAATCAGCGTGGTTGAGTCCTTAAGCGCGCGCCAGCTCTGCAAAACAGCGGCGCTCACCCCGAGGATAATTGGGTTTGTGTTTTCCTGCGCATCCATGCCTCCCTTTCGGAAGGGGCCTGCATTTCCCGCTCCCGCTCTCGCCTCCTTTGAGGGGTGTCGTTTTTCACCACGGCTGTGCTCACAACGTTCACGGTCTTGTCAGTTTTGTCGCTGTCCCCCTGCTATTTTCATGTGTTTCTTTTTCCGTTCTTTCCTTCACAGGAAACCCAGAGAGAAACAATAACAAAACAAAAAAACTCAGACAAACAACTATTAACAGCTATAATGATTGTGTATACCGTTGTGTTTCTGCTCCATCTACAGTTTTAAAAAAAGCAACATTTCTCATTCGCTGTCATTTCCGATCACGGCTTGCCAGGTTTTATTTTGCGAAATGTCACCGTGGTGATCATGCTTCCCAGCCCACTCACACTGGCGATTCTTGCGTGCAACTGTTGCGCCCTCCTCTGCTCTGGCCTACTCTCTGTTAGACGCCGGTTATTACAGATGCCACGGAGGCGGTGATGGAGTGAGTGTGAGATGATGGAGGTAGGGAGTCAGTGGAAGAGATGGGCCTCTGTCCCCGCTCTCCCTCCGCACCACTCGCGTACTGCACTCAAACCCCTCCCTGAGAGAGTGAAGACTGGAGAGGGTTGTTGTTGTTGTTGTTGTTGCTGTTTGTTGATGGTTGGTGGTGTTGGTGGTGTTTGGTGCAGGGGTGTTTAAAACCCCTGGATGGCTCGCTGGCTGTCTGGTGAAACCTGGCGGCAAGGATGCTGACAGCTTTTACCAGGCCCAGGAGTCAGACAAAGTTAGCTGAAAGGGCCCCCTACTCAATGCATACAATGTAATGGGGACCCAAATCCCCCCCCCCCCCACCCCTATCTCCCTGGGCCTGGGACAACATACCCAGGACAGCATACCCCGGTCCTGCCTGGCGGTACAAATGTGGGGTGTCTGTCCGTTTGTTTTATTATCCGGCCCGGCTGCCACGGCGACAGAGGCGAGGCGGGGCGGGCCTGGGAGGCAAATGGCGGCGGGGTCAGAGGAGCTCCTCTCGGCGCGGCGGCAGCAAGAGTGATGGCCTCCGCCGTGGTCACTTTACTTCTGTGTGTTTTATTTTTATCATGCTATGTCGTGCCCCCGTGCCCCGCGGCCTCTACAGTAAATTGCTCTTGATGGTTCTCTCTCCAGTCCCCACACTGCACTCCTCTACGGGGAGCGAGGAGGACTGTGTATCAACTTGATGTTTGTCTTTTGTCAGGCGCCTGGAGGAGGGCTGCTTTGAACAATAGGTTCTAAGAGGAACCATTTTTCCCTCCATCTCTCTCTTTCCCACTGTATGTATGTGTGTGAATACATGAATGCACTATCGATGGGTAACGTTACAATAATGCAGTGTATCTGCCATTGGCTCAAAACCCTATCTGTGCGTAAGCATGCTTTGTGTATTCTCTCCCTCTCACTCTCTCCCTCTCTTCCTCTCTCCCTCTCACTCCCTCTCTTCCTCTCTCTCTCTCTCTCTCTCTCTCTCTCTCTCTCTCTCTCTCTCTCTCTCTCTCTCTCTCTCTCTCTCTCTCTCTCTCTCTCTCTCGTAGACACGGGTGATTTATGGCAGCTGAATGATTAGGACTGTAATATGTGTCCTACGTGTGCAGGGTTTTGATGTTGTGTCTCCGAGGACAAATGTTCTCCTCCTTTCCTTCCCTCCCCAGCACAGGTGTCACATCACTCTCTCTCTTTTTACCCCTCCAGCCAACTCTAACAGGTCTAACACATTCATGAATAGCCACTCACACGCACGCACACGCACGCACGCACGCACGCACACATGCACACACGCACGCACAAATCAGCTTTGAGAATCGCAGGGGACACATTGTGGCTGACAGATGCTAAGTAGTCAATGGTAATCAAATGAGAACATTCCACAATCACCTATACGTGTCCACAGCAAATGGGAGTCCTCCATAAGTGAATAAGGCCTCCATAAAAACTCCGTTTGAAAAATCTTTTGTTCACTTCAGAATAATACATTGCAGACATGTACTGAAATGTGGCTTGGCATTGTCATGGGCTTACAAAGAGTGCACTGTAAAACCGCTTTACAGCGGTGTGTTATAGCCAATTTGATGGCACAGACATGTCTAAAGCCAGTAGACATGCCATAACCATCCATCACACATAACAGAGATAGTAACGTTAGCGTCAGGGGTTGCAGCAGATAGTAAAACCGTGTCGTCGCCCTGGCGGTGCACAAACATCGGCAGTCTGTAAACTAGGGACGTGTGGTCATAATACATCTCTCTAATTGTCAATGTGACAGAGGCATGGTCGCTATATGACATGATATCCAGCCCCTGGGGTGCAGCTAGATATTTGGGTCAATATGAAAGAGTTTATTTCAGGATTGAGAGGGTGTCTGTGTGTGTGCATGCTTGTGTGTGTGCTTGTGCTCTGTGTGCTTGCTTGGAGCTTGCTTGCTTGTGTGTGTGTGTGTGTGTGTGTGTGTGTGTGTGTGTGTGTGTGTGTGTGTGTGTGTGTGTGTGTGTGTGTGTGTGTGTGTGTGTGTGTGTGTGTGTGTGTGTGTGTGTGTGTGTGTGTGTGTGTGTGTGTGTGTGTACTTTAATTAATGCTCTCACCCCTTATTACCTTATTACCCTATGGGAGGTTTCACTGACAAAAACAAAACAAGCTGGAGCTGCACCCGGGGAATGAGATGATTGTGGCTGCCGCTGCCAATATGTGTCTGAAAATTGACTGATGTAGAGATGTTTTTCCACCAGTGATGGGAGATTTTCAGGCATCCTATATTTTTTTCAGGATGCTTTCAGAATTTGAGGTAATCAGTGAGCCCATTTTTTTGCAAAAGCTTACAGCCTGAATACAACCAGAATACCAACATACTATGTGTTATACAATTTAGAATAATACATTGTTGTGTAACTTTTTGAGTTACTGTATGTTGCAGACAGAGAGACAGACAGAGAGACACAGCAGGCAACCGGACAGGCAGACAGACAGGCATTGAGAAAAACAACCTCCTTATTGGCAGCAAAAAATAAAGAAAAAAAACATACAGTGCCCCCTGTGCCATCTTGTTCTGCCCAAGTGGGCAATGTCATGGACATCTGGTGATTTTTACTTCCATTCTGTTTCTCTCACACACACCTCCTTCAGTCTTCACAGCGTCTGTCTTTTCCTCTGCTCACCTTCAATCTTCTGCCTGCCTCTCATCAAGACCCCCCCCCCCCTGCCGCTTCACCTCCTTCACCTCCCTCTCTCCCTCCCTCCCTCCCTCCCCCTTCCATATACACACTGCCCACCCATATAGCCAGGGCAGGTCTGGGACCACCAAATCCCCCGGGCATATTTGTATAGTCCCTTGTACGTAAATTGTGGGCCAGTCTCTTAACCCGCCGTTAAGACACAGCGTTATAAATTTGCTGTTACCAGAATGCAATGACCAAGTCATAGTGCATTACTAAAGGCCCTGTGTAATTGTAGTACTGTAGCATTCTAGTAGTTAACTTTTCAATGGTTATTACAGCGTGCCACTGGATGTACGTAACGGCGTGCATTAAGGAGCTACAAAAAAGATAACCCCTGCAGCAACAGCCTCTGGAGACAGTCGGCCCACCGGGAAATGCCCTGTATGCCAGATGACCAGTCCAGGCCGGCATGCAGCCAGTGTGACTTGGTCATGGGGGTCTTTGACATTCAGCAGCGGTCTTCTGCAAGGCCCATCAGGGCCGGGCTCTGCCAGGCGTGAAGCCCTCTCCCTTCCCGTAGATTTCCACTTAATCTCTGCAGGAGCGACCTCGGCCCATCACCTCTGCTCTGGCTCCCCCTCCTTTACCACACACGCACGCACGCACGCACGCACGCACAGACACACAGACACACAGACACACACACACACACACACACACACACACACACACACACACACACACACACACACACACACACACACACACACACACACACACACACACACACACACACACACACACGCATGCACACACACTTTACCCACACACACACACACACACACAGGGACATACCAATCCACACAGACACACATGCTTGGTATGCATGCCTGAACACACACACACACACACACACACACACACACACACACACACACACACACACACACACACACACACACACACACACACACACACACACACATGCACGGCATGGCACACGTGCACACACATGGGATTGACCTGATCAATGCCATCTCCTTAAAGGGGCATTCCACCGGTGGAGACATGAATATGTTACTGAAAGTGGGTCATATTTATAGTAGAATAGTAACATACATTTCTAATTTGGTGCCTTCTTGGCCAAGAAAAGGCAGAAAATGACTTTTTAGTGCTTGTGGATTTGTGACAACAATCCCCATAATGCACTGCGATGCTCAAGTTCCACAGGCCACACCCAGTTATTTGGGACTCTATGCATCATCTCTCCCTCAGCTTGCAGGCAGTGTTGCCAGATTGGGCTGTTTCCCGCCCAATTGGGCTGCTTAGGATGGTCGTGTGCGGGTAAAAATGGCATTTAGCAGAAAAAACCCGCCCAATTTTAGCCATAGAAATCAATAGAATTGGGCGGGATTTTGAGCTTCTAGGCTGGTTTTGAGCATTTTTTGGGCTGGAAATCATCAGCCTCATCTGGCAACCCTGCTTGCAGGTGCATCACAGTGGGACAGACATCACTGGAAAGGAGAAGCTGGAGCACACTGCAGCTTAGTTTTCAAGACTTTATTTTGTGCACACACGCGACCAACGTTTCTGTGTTGCTACACCTTCTTCAGAGTCAAATGATAGCAAGAGAGAGACACACATTTCAAGACTTGACATTCACAGGTGATCCTACTTGGTTTGGCTAAATTGGTCTGATCTCATTGCAGGTAATTGACCCCACCCCCCAACACCAGGACAAAATTGTAGACAATTAGACAGCTTGCCAACTTCCCAAAACAAAATAAAAAAGTGAAAAAAACAATACACAAAGAACATTGTCAATAAAACCACAGCTACAATTATTACAAGACCACACCCGCGATGCTGGAACAGTTTGTTACAGAGAGCAAGCTTCTCCTAGTGTGTGTGTGTGTGTGTGTGTGTGTGTGTGTGTGTGTGTGTGTGTGTGTGTGTGTGTGTGCA
>NC_085872.1:7540332-7542832 GCF_034702125.1 Engraulis encrasicolus
TGTGTAGAGGTGTGAGACAAGGAGTGGAGTCCAATATGCGGACTTCCCTCCTCCCTTGCTCACTTGCCTACTTGTGATCTAATGATGAAAATGAATTCAATATCTTGCAAAAGCGCAATTGTAAAGTCATTTTCTCATTTGCAAACTGGATGATGAATGAAGAATAGTCATCCAAAAATTATTTTGGCTAGGCTGACAGCTGGGAAACTTTATTGTTTTCTCCACGGAGGAGGGGCCAGGAGGCGGGGCGAGGCCACAAGCACAAGTGGAGGAAGCAAGGTCGCATATTGGGATGCACCCATATACACACGTGAGTGAGTTGTTGACCAACCAGTTCATGGGCGCGTGACCTCGGAGGCGGTCTGCAGACGAGCGTTGAAGGGGATAAGCAACTGCAGAGGTTGCAAGATCTGACTGCAGCCGCATTCATCCCGCGACATGTCACCTCGTCAACGCAACGTCGACGAAATTTCGAAGTTTGACAGGAAATCTAACCGTCATGCAGCATTTTCCATCCAGGGTGCATTGCTGTCTAAATGCGCATGCATGCGTTGACACATGTCAAATGCACCTACTAGCTCTATCAGATTCCTCTCGCGGGTGAGACACAGGTGACACGTGACACAGGTGCTTCATGGGTATTGTAGGCTCCTGAAATCGCATTGCATTGCATTGTAGCAAAGACGGTCCGAGGGGAAAAACTACAAAATGCGGTGCCTCATCATTTAGAATAGTAACGGACCCGCCAGAATGGCTAGTGAACCTTCGGTATCTACTAGCCAACGCCGACTTTCACCCGCATTTGGCTACCTGGCGTGTGTTAGTGTTAAGCCCTGACACACACACACTCAAACACGCACACACACACGTGCACACATGCACACGCACACGCACACGCACACACACGCAGGCACCCACGCACACACACACACACACACACACCTATTGAGATACACACACTAACACATACCATACACACATATCAACATAACCACACAAGCACACACAGACACAGACACAGACACAGACACAGACACACACACACACACACACACACACACACACACACACACACACACACACACACACACACACACACACACACACACACACACACATTAGGCTCGTTCGTGACAAAGCAGTAAGACTTTTGCTAGGCAGTGGGCATGCGCACTTTGCCAGTTTGAGTGCACCAGAATTCTGAATGGGGGCTTTTTTGTGAAGTCAATGGCCAATGTCTGTTCATTCTACTGTACACAATTTATAGGACCAACAGGTCAAGGAAAGGCAGTATTGACACATTGAACTGAAACAGTAGCCTACTGCCTTATTATAAAGGCAAAGTGCAGTAGCTATGCAAGCATTGAAACTGAGAAAAGGCCTTCAAAGTACTGGTATTAGGTTGGATATTACAATATCCAATACAATACAATATTCAATACAACACAGCAATATCCCTAAAACGGGACACATTTGGACCATACGGCTTTGCAGCAAGATAAAACAGGTTTATGAAGACCATTTTCAGTCTAAATAAAACCAACTTTGCCTTTGTGTGGCAGAATACCTACAGTACCTTCTCTTGTGTGCTTTGCATAGATGTCAGAATGACAGAAGGGTGCATGTGGAAAACGGACCGGCATGACGATCCGGGTTTTGGTCAAGTGCCATGAATGGACGTCATCACTAATCCCACCAATCTCCCACAGACACGTGCCAACCTGTTCACAGCAAATAGACCCCACTTTAATATTGTATGTATCAATCAGAGTCACACTGTTTTGGGTGAAACCCTGCATCTGTCGATGTAAAATGTACAGGTGTTCCAGTATAGTAAATTACTCAGTGTAATGGGCCATAGAGAGGCAATAGAGAGGAAAAAAAGAGATATTGAGAGAAATAAAGAGAGAGAAAAAGAAATAAAGAAGGCAGGCAGGCAGAGAGACAAAGAAGAACACAGAAAGACACAAAGAGAGTAGCAATAAGACCTCATTTATATGGTATAAGCTCACAGAGATCAAAGCAGTGATTTTACTTAAACATGGCTTGTCGGAGAAAAGAGAGAGACCAATTTATTCACAAAAGCACAACCCAGGAATACAACCCCAAATTATTTCTGCTCGTGCCTGTCAGTAGACACAGGGGCACTCTGAAGCCGTTTAATGTTCCCATGAAAATTGGCCTCCCTCAGACTATTAAGCATACTTTATGATTTGTGACAAACTGCCCCAATCCCAGCTCTCCATTGTCTTCCTAATCAGGATATGTCGTTGTGTTTGCTCGACAAAAGCATGGTGTTGCTTACTGTTGCGGTGTGGCTGTGGAAGAAAACCCAGCACAGTCTTCAATCTCTTTCTCAATCTCTTCTCTCTCGTTCGTTTCTCATTCTCATTATCTCACTCTCTCTGTCTCTGTCTGTCTGTCTGTCTGTCTGTCTCTCTCTCTCTCTCTCTCTCTCTCTCTGTCTGTCTGTCTGTCTGTCTCTCTCTCTCTCTCTCTC
>NC_085872.1:7552832-7555332 GCF_034702125.1 Engraulis encrasicolus
TGGTAATGATGGTGATGATGATGATGACGGGTGTTGACGATGATGATGACGATAGGTGTTGACGATGACAACAGGTGTTGACGATGATGGTGATGATGATGACAGGTGTTGACGATGTTGATGAAGATGATGATGAGGAGGAGGAAGAGTAGTCTAGTAGGTGAAGCAGTGAAGATGAAGATAGACATTAGGTCTGGGACTTAAGGTCGCAGATCGGCATGGAAGAGGAGGCACTGGGTATTGGTGATAATGCTGCTGCTGCTGATGATGATGATGTGGTGATCATGGTAACACTAAAAGTAACAAAGTTTATCTGATGAAGGTCAAGGACCGAAACGTTATGTATTTAAGAAAGTCTTTTCAAATTGTCTGCTGAGTAACCCATGGGCCATCTCCGACATACCTGCCAGCTGAGGTGTGTGAAAAAACAACATTCTATCTCTAAAAGTAACAAAAATGAGGCAAACACATGGCTTGTGTCGAAAACTGTATATTTCAGCAGAAAAGCAACAAAAGAAGTCTGTGGATATACAACTGGAGCAACAGACATTTCAGACCTAGTGCATTTTCAATGTCTCCAGTAGCTGATGATGAAGCAGAAGGAAGATGTGGGGAGGTAGTAGTCGAGTCAGTCAAGATGAAGATGCTCGGCTTAGTCGGCAGGGCACTGGACTGCTACAGTATGTGGGCCAATGGGGTTGGATTCCCGAATTGGGTCTTTTCCTGACCCTCCCCCTGACTCTCTCTCCCACTCATTGCCTTTTTCACTCTTCACTGTCCTTTCTAAATGAAGTTGAAAACCCCCCCCAGAGTCCGACAGGCGGACGAAGATGCGTCCGTCTATGCACTTTGCCGCCTTGTGGACACAGGAGGGAATTACAATTAGAGAATGCGTTTCAGACGGACAGACAGACTGACCGACGGACGGACGAACATACCCTCCAGTTGGTCTCATAGGACTCAATGTTAACTGCTAGCTTGGAGGTAAAATTTGCACTGCCATACTCAGAGAACGGTTGACAGTACAGGAGAAAGTTACAACTCTATCATTTAACTCAGTGGTTCTTAACCTGGGGTGCGCCAGAGGTTCCAGGGGGTGCAGAGAATTTTGTTTGTGTAGAGCAGGGGTGTCAAACATACGGCCCGCGGGCCGCATCCGGCCCGCCAGAGGGTTCCATCCGGCCCGGATGTAAAAAAATAAAAAAAATATATTATTATTATTTTTTTTAACTTTTCTTTTTTTCTCAATGAAATAAACGAAATGCGCAATTACGCCAATCGGGACAAAATCGAGACCTGCATGACATTAACCCAATGGTCCCTCTGTTATACTGTATATATGTAGTAAAGTGCACATCACACTTATATTATAATTGGTGAATTTGTACTGTAACAGGCATTTGATAAAGATCATATATTATAGACCTCATATATAGAGATAAAATGTTAATACTTCTTATTCGTATTGTATTGGTATTGGTTGTAATTAAATAATAAATATAATTGGATTTGTATTGGTTCCTATTAAGCTGAAACTGGAAACGGGACGTTAGAATGCGTGAAAATGCAGGAAATTACATCTAAGAAATACAAAATTTTCTGGGGGAAACCATGGTCCCATATTTAATTCATTGATGGTTGGCAATGAATGAATGAAGTCAAGGAAATGTTGCATAGGATTTTCAGTATTGCATTGCTTTCTACATATTCAACACATTTAAAACGTGATAGTACTGAACACTAATCCTCTGCTTTACGTTTTTTTTGCGATGATGTTACTAATGCGGCCCGCTTGAGGTCCACATGGGTTGTATGCGGCCCCCGGACCAAAATGAGTTTGACACCCCTGGTGTAGAGGTTGTGACCAAAACTATACTTGCAAACATTATAATTAGGCCAAATTAAGTCCAAATTAAACAAGTTTGCTCCCCATTCAAAGCTAAAATAATGATTCATGTCTCAAGCGAGAGTCATTGTAATTAATCACTCATTTATAATTTTTAGTGTATATACACATATAGAAGTTTGTGTTGGGGGTGCGCGGCTTGTCTTGGGCACAGGTAAGTGGGTGCGTTAAGAAAAAAAGGTTAAGAACCACTGATTTAACTCAAGGAGAGGTGTAAAATAAACTTATTACCAAAAATGGGACAGTATCACTTTAAAAAAGTGCAGCGTGGAAGAGGAGAAGAGGAGTAGGCCCGCTAATGATAGAGAGCCAGTGGAGGTCTGACAGCTCAGTGTTCACTGATTGTCGGGGATGGACATTGCGTGCAGCGCCATGGAGAGAGGAGGGCCAGGAGAGATGGAGAGAGAGATCAGGAGTGAACGAGTGAGAGATTGTGACAAGGCAAGAGGGGAATGAGATGTAGAGGAAAGGAGGATGTGTGTGTGTGTGTGTGCGTGTGTGTGTGTGTGTGTGTGTGTGTGTGTGTGTGCGTGTGTGTGTGTGCAGGATGGGGATGGGGATGGGGATGGGATAGAAAGTGAGATGGAGCGATAG
>NC_085872.1:7570332-7572832 GCF_034702125.1 Engraulis encrasicolus
GAGGCGTTCTCTTGTTGATTTGTTCTTTTGCTGTTTCTTTCTTTTCTTTGTTTTGTTTTTGTTTTTTTACGACAGTATATCTCTACCACCTTCTCCAGTATGCACCACACAGAACACAACCCAAAACTTTCGCTTGTCTACCTGCTTTGTGTTTGGGGCAAAATTCCAAAGGACCAGAGGATGCACACATGCCACTGCCTATCTCAATAATGGTCCTCTGACCTACTGAGCCATGTGTGTGTTTGTTTGGCATGTGTGTGTGTGTGTGTGTGTGTGTGTGTGTGTGTGTGTGTGTGTGTGTGTGTGTGTGTGTGTGTGTGTGTGTGTGTGTGCATTTGGATTTTGTTTTCCCCAACTCAATTTTCTTCCATTTCGTCCATTTTGACTGTTTTGTCCATTTTTGCTCCATCGCTGTTGTACTGTTAGCAGATGGGTACTGAGTGGTGGCCACAGTCAAACCAATCGACCAATCCCAAGCTCGGCTCGGCCAAACCAGATGCAGGTGGAGTGATAGGGGAAAGCCGGGACAGGACAGTTAATTAAGACACCCGGCACCTGTCGATCAGCTGCGGTTAATAGCCTGTCAATCATTGCATTGCCACGGTAACTGCCCAGCCTCTGGGAATCATTCCATTCATGAAGCATGTTACGTTTCTTCAGGAGGTGCTCTGAAAATGTACTTGTACTTGTGTGTGTGAGAGAGAGAGAGAGAGAGAGAGAGAGAGAGAGAGAGAGAGAGAGAGAGAGAGAGAGAGAGAGAGAGAGAGAGAGAGAGAGAGAGAGAGAGAGAGAGAGAGAAAGAGAGAGAGAGAGAGTGTTGAAGTTGATTAGTCTGGCCTGATCCGTGAGGCTGATAGGCTTTCGGCGGTTCGAGGGAGGATTTACTGTGCTTGTGAAGGGAAGGGAGAGGGAAAAAAAACAAAAAACTGGCTTGTTTGTGCTGTGGTTTGGTGAGCATGGGGACTTGTTAGTGGTTGATTTGACAAGAAGTTAGGACTTGTTCCTGTTGGTAATCCTAGTCGTGAGGAGGCTGCCTGAGCAGGGATGATTAGATGTAGAGGAATTATGCTCGGCTTTGCGTACAGTAGCAGACCAATTGTTTTCTGTCTGTCTGAACTGTTGATATTAGGGCTGTTGTCGGCATGAAAAAAAATCCATATGTTCGGATCAATATACTTTACGTACAACAACTCCAGCAATACCACACCATACATCACTTTCTCTTTTTTCTTAGGTAGTTGTAGAAAAAAGAGGCCTGTCAGGAGAGAGAACTTTGCTTTTTTTCTTCTTCTTTTTTTTACTGTGCCACAGTGGACTCCTCATTACGACAGTTACTTCTGCGTTGTCATATCTCTATTTGTCATCTCCGCTGTCGTCTCTCCTTTCCTCTCCACAGTGCAGCCTCACCTCCCCTCATGCAGACACAATGCAACGTCCCCACATGCAGCCACAGCCACAGCCACAGCCAAGCCCCAGCATGCAAGCTCTCTCGTACACACACACGCACGCACGCACGCACACACACACATGCGAGTGCATGCGAATGCATTCACGTCTGCAAGCACACACACACACACACACACACACACACACACACACACACACACACACACACACACACACACACACACACACACACACACACACACACACACACACACACACACACACACACACTCACACACTCAAGCCAGTGGAGTTAAGAAGTGAGCATTGCATAAGCCCCCCCAGCCTACTTATTAGACATTCTCTCTTTCTTTCACTGTCTCTCTACGTCTCTCTCTCCTTCTCTCTCTCTCTCTCTCTCTCTCTGTCTGCCTTTCTGTCGTTATCTCTGTCTCTCTCTCTTTCTCTCTCTCTCTCTCTCTCTCTCTCTCTCTCTCTCTCTCTCTCTCTCTCTCTCTCTCTCTCTCTCTCTCTCTCTCTCCCTCTCTCCATGTCGCTATCTCTCTCTCTTTCTCTCTCTCTCTCTCTCTCTCTCTCTCTCTCTCTCTCTCTCTCTCTATATATATATATCTGTTTCCCACTCTCCCTGTACTCATCTCTGTCTGTCCCCCTCTCCTTCTCTATCTCTCCGTTCCTCAACTATATCCATTCCTTCACTTCATGTCACGTCTCTCTGCCTCTCCGCCTGTCAGGGCTATTTCTCCCTCCTTCCTCCTTCTTACTTTGCCTCCATTTGCTCTTTGTATTTGTCACCTTGTGCAATCGCTTCTCCTTTCCGCCCCGCAGCCTGCTCATATTAAGATGGAGCTGATTAACGCCACCGCGACAGGAAATGACCCGTGTTCCGCGGCGGTGGCGGCAGAGACGTGTGCACATTTACCCAAACACTCATACGCACGGCTGTGCACATGGATAGATGATGATGATGATGATGATGATGATGATGATGCGTGCACAGACACACATACGCATTACACAGGCATGCATTGGTTTACACACACACTCTCTTACACACACACACACACACATACATACTACACACCCAGCACAAAAG